>NW_021621467.1:4708158-4728786 GCF_004785775.1 Grammomys surdaster
GATAGATAGATAGATAGATAGATAGATAGATAGATAGATAGATAGATCAACAATTAGTGAAACAAGTCATGAATTTGAAAAGGTAAGATGGGTTGTTTTAGTTAGAGTTACTATTGCTGTTATGAAACACCAGGACTTAAAGCAAATTCTGCAGGAATGGGTTTATTTGGCTTACATATCCCAAATCCCTGTCCGCTGAGAGAAGTCAAGGCCTGAACTGAAACAGGGAAAAAACTTGGAAGAAGGAACTGATGCAAAAGTCATGGAGGGATGATGCATCCTGGCTTGCTCAGCCTAGTTTCTTAAGGAACCCAGACCATCAACCCAGGAATGACACCACCCACAATGGGCTGGGCCTTCCCTATCAATAGCTAGTTAAGAAATGCTTACAGGCTCACCTATAGCATGATTTTATAGAGGCATTTTCTTAACTGAAGTTCTCTTCTCTAACATGATTTTAGCTTTTATCAAGTTACCATAAAACTAAGCAGGGCAAAGGGACTGTCATAGGATTTGGAGGGAGGAAAATGAAGAGAGAGATTGGATAATTATATTAATCTCAAAAAGTAAAAGAGATAGATTTTTGTTTTTTGTTTTTTTGTTTGTTTGTTTGTTTTTTAAAAAAAGGAAGTCCATTTTGTATGGCACACCATTGGTAAAAACTCATGTTTCCCTTTCCCTGCAAGTATCGCCTTGGTTAGGCTTTGGCTTTTTGCCTACTCCACTTTTCCAGGGATAGGATTTTTGTTTGGCTAGAATCTGTTCAATGTGTCATCATATTCTCCATGATTTGTTATGTGTATCAATCCTGCTGAAACTGGAAGATGGTTGGTTCATTGATCTGATATACATCCTGCCAATATGCTCCAGAAACAGTGCAAACAACATCTTTCCTTGTATTTTTCTTTGAACAGTTATAATAAAAATAAGTAGCTTCAATACATGAATCTATTTTGTCCATGTCCATTATACCAGCAAATTGGTGTAATCACATGCTATTTAAACCATTCCCAGAATCTACTCACCTACTTTGAACATGGACAAAAGTATTCTTTTGGTTTTGCTGTTGTTCAGAAATTGCATAAGATTTAGTTGCATAATTTATTATTTCTCAATTACAGTTCCAGACTTGCAGTCGACCATGAAAAGTTGCAGTACTTGGTAATATCTGGGTAATGCAATAATGCCCTACTTGAAGTACTCAGCAAGATTTCTTCTTCATATATTCTTTATAAGAAGGGTTAAATATGGAAACTGAGGTTAAATTTTTTTTATTTTTTTTCAATCTTTGAACATCACTTATCCAAACATAAATTTACTAAAATACTTAGTTAAGAACCAGATACTGGATAGCATAGAAACCTATAAAAGGACCAGATAAAAACAAAAACAAACAAGAAAGAAAAAAGAAAAAAGAAAGAAAGAAAGAAAGAAAGAAAGAGAAAGAGAGAGAGAGGGAGGGAGAGAGGGAGGGAGGGAGGGAGGGAGAGAGAGAGAGAGAGAGAGAGAGAGAGAGAGAGAGAGAGAGAAAGGAAAAGAAAGAAAGAAAGAAGGAAAGAAAGAAATGCAATGGTATTTTGTTATATTCATAGGTCACCTTTGTCAAGATGGTAACAGAGAGACTTCCTCTGGCAGCAGAAGAGAGAGGGTGCATAGACCTACAACTCAGAAACAATCCGAATTGGAGGTCCCTATTTGGTCTGTCATGGTTTGAATGAAAATGGCCCCCACAGACTTATATGAGTGTCATTATTGGAACTGGATCCTTGTTGGAGTACAAGTGGCCTTGTAGGAGGAAGTATGTCACTAGAGGTTGGATTTGAAGTTTCAGAAGCTCAAACTAGGCCCAACTGTCACTCTCCCTGCTGCCTACCAATCTAGAAGTAAAACTCTTGACTTTCTAGTGCCATGTCTGTTTGTGTGACACCATGTTTCCAGCCATGATGGCAATGGACTAAACTGTTAGACTCTTAGCCGGACTCGATTAAATATTGTCCTTTATAAGAGTTTTCATGAACATGATGTCTCTCCACAACAATGAAACTCTAAGACTAGGTCCTTCCCCTCAAAGATCAGGGAATTCCATGGAACAAGGGGAGAAAAGATTGTAGGGGTCAGAAGGGATGGTGAACACTAGCAGAACATGGCTCATATAATCAACTAAATGGAGTTCATACGGGCTCACAAAGACTGAATCTGCAAGGGCCAAATTTGCATGGGTCTGCAGTAGATCCTCTGAATATGTTCATTGCTGATAGCTTGGTGTTTTTATGGGACTCATAACCATGGAAACTGACATATTTCTGACTGTTTTGCCTGTTCTTAGGACTACTTTCCTCCTATTAAGTTGTTCTTTCCAACCTCAATTCGATGGGCTTTTCCTTTGCCTTATTGTTTCTTGTTTGTCCTGCTTGGCTGCCATTTTTTGGAGGTCTGGTGTTTATTTTTGAAGAGTCAATGAAGAGGGGAAAGTTTTCTTGAAAGGATGACACTAAAATTATATCCTATGGCCCTAACAAAAATATATTAAGGAGCTTTTTCCATATTTATTTGATAAATATGTAGAGAATGTCAAACCAGAGACTTTTATGTTGTATTACACCCAGTTTTTATAGGTTAAACAAATGGGTAGGGCTCATTAAAGAATTATAGCTTCTAGAACTTCTGTCTGATACAAAAACATGGACTGACAGGTAAGAATATTTTCTTGTTTCCACAAAATGCTCCTACTGGAAGATACAACCAAAGTATAGCTAAGGCACATCTTTTAATTTACACTGCTTTGAGAAGGATATCCATGGTTAGTATTGGCCATCTGAAGTCTGGCTTTTGACAAGAAAACAAGTTGCTAACTATTAAGATCAGCCAGATATGACTCTCAGTTCTTGATCTACTTCTAGGAGGTAAGAAAACCCAATTCTAAATATGTAAATTATTTATTGCTGAAAAGATGGCCTGAGGGGTTCCTGGCCTTTGTTTAACTTCCTCACCCTACTTGCCCAATTCCAGATGTGCATTCAGGAAAGATTGTGAGCATGGAAAGTTAGTGCATGTGTGACCACATTCTTGCTAAATGCCATTGAGTGAGCTGTTGGCTGAAGGAAGGAGTGGTACTGGAATGTGGGAGAGAGTGTTAGAGAGGAAATACAGAGAGCTGGTGGAAAGAATGCTGCTTAAAGAAATCTCAGACTGACTCTAAACTTAGAGCCTGGAGGATGGGAAATCAGGAGAGAGTTGTGAAGATTTGTGTGTGTGAGTGTGTGTGTGTGTGTGTATTATATAACAATATTTTGCCATCTATATGTACACGCACACACACTCACACATATAGACACATATACACTGAAAACTACAACTGGTACTTAAGACACAGTTTTCATGTCATGGGAATGAACATGAAAACTGGATTTTAACAAATCTGAAACTATTTGATTTTAAAGCTAGAAGGAGTTTCTTCACCATCCTTTGTATAGCTCTACCATCTATGTTTACATGTGCAAGTTGACCTCTTTGGAAAAACGCTAAGATTGCTTGCCTTACAGAGTAAGTGTCTGGCTCTGCAAGTCTCTGCTGTCACAGCCCACTTCTGCATTCTGTACTGGCTAGTTTTATGTCAACTTGACACAAGTCAGAGTCATCAGTTAGGAGGGAGTCTCAGTTTAAAAATATACCTCCATGGATCTGGCTGTAAGGCAATTAGTGATTGATGGACCAGCGTCTAACCCATTACTGTCTTTCCCTCGACTGGTGGTTCTGGATTCTATAAGAAAGCAAATTGAGCAAGCCATGAGGTACAAGCCAATAAGCAGCACTCCTCCATGGTCTCTGAATCAGCTCCTGTATCCAGGTTCCTCCCCTGTTTGAAGTTTGGTCCTGACTTCCTTTAATGTGGAAGTGTAAGCTAAGTAAACCCTCTCTTTCCCCACTAACTTGCTTTTTGGTCCAAGTGTTTCATCACAGCAATAGTAACCCTAACTAAGACAACCTCCTTCATCAAAATGAAATAATGGAACTACTGCATAATGCTTCTTTAAAAAAATAGAAATTGGTAAGAAAATGAGTATATAGAAATGAATCCTGAAACAATCTTCACTCAGTTACCTAAAGAATACATGTTCTTTTAGCCATTCACTTATTCACTCTTCAAGTATTTAATAAATGCCTACTATATACCAGCCATGGCTCTAAAGAAATATTAGTGTGCCAAAACAAAGCATTCTCATTTATTATAAAAGTTGAAGGTTTATTTTATTAATATATTATGCTAAGGCCATATGGTATGAAGATTTTTGCAAAACTACTATAGATAACATCCCTGAAATTATGAAGACAGCCAGACTGCAGGTACTATCTTGATCTGGAGCTACTTGTTTACTTTGGCTAAGGTAACTAAATACTAATTTAGCATTGTTGATGTGACTAAACTATTTATATTCTTTTGTCTAATGACATGCTGGACCAAGATAAACCAGGATCTTTCATTATGCTTACCAGTAATTGATTCTCCAGAGGGTTGCTGTGGAATTCCCTTCATTCATTTAAAGAAAAAAAAGCATGATTATTCATATGAGTTATACTGCCCACCAAAGCTTGACTTTAGCTGCTTTTCTCTTTTGTTTTTGTTTTCTTAATAAGACTAAAGTTTGTTTTATGGACTATGATACATAGTATCCAGATACTAATATCCTGGAAGATATGTCTAGAATAGCATGAATAGGTAAAATTATAATATGTAAATATGAATTATTTGAGGGTACAGTTGTCATAGGAACATGTGTTTATATCCTTGTTTTGAAAACATTATTTTGCTCATCATTTTGGATTTTTTTTTGATAGAATTTAGTACAGCCACAAGCTTCTACATTGTCTTATATTCCAAAGGGTTGCCTTTGCTCTGCTATCCTCGTTTAGTATTACCTAGGAGAGAATTCAAACTTCTGCTCATTACTTTTTTGGCTCCTAACAGAACTTTATAGTGGATAGCAAAATCCTAACCCAAGAAATTTAGTGACAGAAGAGGTCAACTACAGGAGGGTGTGGTAGTCTGTGTTTAAGTCATTATAGTCCCACACATGGAAAGGGCTAACACTGCAAGGTGAAGAAAAAGTGTGCCTATATGCTGATGGTTTTCCCATAGGATAGTCTTTTCATTTTCCCATGATCCTAAGAAAATGCAGAGAGTTGGGGATGGGAGAGGAAGAAAGAAAAGAGAAAATTGTTCATGAAGAAAAAAAAAATGAAATCTGGATGATATGTCTAAAGAGTATGGAATAAGACATAACCATAAATTTAAAAAAATAACCAATAAGATGAGCATAACTTAAGTGGTTCAAGTAGCATAAAGGCAACCTATGGAAGCTGACATCTAACACCAAAAAAGAAGGACTAGCTTTCATGACAGCTATGTAAAGATTCCCCTCATGTTACTGTAAGATCTAGGTCCAAGGCAGTTTGATCTCATTAAAATTATGAAATTTGAAAGAAATATTTTCCTAAAATAGTCAAATAATAAAAAGTTGGCAGAGCCTAAAGGTGAATGTAGGCAAATCATCATGAATATTTTAACTATCATTTGTAGACTGTATTCAATATTCCATGCATCATGCCAATTGCTTTACCCTGTTGCTGTTATATCACTGGCCCATTGTATTTCCTAAGTGTTTATTTACT
This sequence comes from Grammomys surdaster, assembly GCF_004785775.1. Classification (NCBI taxonomy): domain Eukaryota; kingdom Metazoa; phylum Chordata; class Mammalia; order Rodentia; family Muridae; genus Grammomys; species Grammomys surdaster. The sequence goes on from NW_021621467.1 coordinate 4,713,829, forward strand.
CATGGACTCAACAAGCATTACACAAGCTTTCCTCTACATAAATTACAGTTAAGCTCTGGATCTACTGAAGAGACAAAGCAAAGTATCTTTGTGTAATCCATAGTTCTGGAAAATACTACATTCTTTTTATTACACATAAAAAATACAGGAGGCAAATAGCTATTAGTACTCACATTGAAAATATGAAAACTGTAATTTCTAGGTTAGTAGGATCAAAGAAATCAACTGGTTGTTTGACCTTGAGATTTTGTACTAATCTTACCAGGTCATTGGTTAGTTGGAAAGAAGTGTGGATTTGTAGTGAGGCAGGCAAATGCTACAATCGAAAGTTAATGGTGGTTTTATTTATGATTATTCAAAGTCTAGGTGAGAAAATTAGAGAGAGAGAGAGAGAGGGAGAGAGAGAGAGAGAGAGAGGCAGAGAGAGACACACAGAGAGAGACACAGAGAGAGACAGAGACAGAAAGAGACAGAGACAGGAATAAAAGAATGGGAAAGAAAAAAAAGAAAAGCATAGTTAATTGAAAGGAAACTATTATTAATAATCCCCATTTGTAATCTCAACACTTGAGAGGAGAATTACTGTGAGTTTGAGACTACCCGGGGCTGGATTTAAATCTTCTCTTAAAGCAAAACAAAGTAAATACAAATTCATAGCAAATATGGATCTAATGTATAGGTAAGCTAATGATATTTTCCACTAAAATATATTTATTTTCAAATAAAATTGAAATAATTTGAAAATAAATTTGTATATAAACTTCTAATAAAAACATCTAAAATATAATCTGTCTTTTAAATATTTCAATCAATTTAGTAATTGATCTCTAATATTAGAAACATGAATGTATAGATAGTTTTTTAATTTGTTTGGACTTTATGACATTGCATGATGGTTGTGATGTTGAAAAATATATTTTCAAAAACTTTTCAGTATTAAAAAACATTATATATAACTTATTAAATTGTGAAAATGTATTGCAGTCAAATGGAAAAAAAATAAGCCATATTTCATGGAAAGAAGAATTACTTGGAAAAGAATATACACAAACACTGCATTTTTAGTAAAATTAAGTCCATGTGCAATACTGTTTTCCAAAATATAGAAACTGAACCATCTTTTCTGGACATAAATTAAACACAGAAGAGGAAAATAGTTCCTATTCTACCCCATTTCTCTTTATGGTTTATATAAAACTAATTTTAAAGTCTTTTTATTTTATTGTAATTGCTTACTGACATTAAATAGAAGCATATTTCTGCCCCAAGTGTTGTTGATAGTTTTAAAGTAACTCTTATATAAAACATATTAATGTAATCGATTTTTGGAAACCATTTTTTTTATGGTCTGGAATTAGACTGTAATTGAAGTATGTATTTACTCTTAACTAAAATAAAAATGATGAAGTGTAAGCATTGAACTTAGGAAGGGCTTTGTCATGCTATGGTAATAATCCCCAAATCTGATCAACAAGAAGTTCTCTACTTTGTCCATCATAGGCCTTCATAGAGCACACCACAATATTTCTACACTTAGTTCACCTTTAAGAGAAGTGGTAAGAAAAAAGATAGCGTGACTTTGCATGGTTTTACTTTGGTGTTGTTGTTGTTAAAGCTACATGACTATGGGACTTTTCAGCCTGGCATAACCATGAGTGGAATACAGGGACAATTATGAACAGTCCTAATGACTTCCAGAAGAGAGAACTCCGAGTTCACCAAACTCATACTCACTTTAAAGGTGTAGAAAATTATTCTTAGCAAAAGGAAGAAGGAGGAAGACAAATGACAGTAACTAATAAAAAATTCAAATCATAGCCCAATATTTGTTTGGTTCATTCTTAATATTTTTATTTAAAAAACTCCTGCGTGTCATTTTGGTGTTAAGATTCTGGAAACAGAAGCGATGAAGAGCAGGATTGGGGGGTAGTATTGAGGGTATGAGACAGTGAGACAAAAGCAGCAATCAACAGTTCTGTGTGTATTACAGGGGAGTTGACACAGAAGAGATTAGTTCAGTGTTTCTACCTGTAGGAAAATTGAAGATTCAGACATCAAAAGATAGAAGAAGTTTGGGGTAGCAAAAGAGAATCAGCAGCTATGAAATGGGATTATGTTTTCTTGAGACACATAGGGATTAGCATTGACAGTTTCTAAGGCATATGTAGAAAGTTCTGCTAGACTTCAGAAATAAGGCGACCATTATTGAGGATACATCACACACTTAGATCATACCTTTACTGATAGAGGAAAGGACTTCTGATATCTTAGTAAAACATTATTACAGAACTGCTGGATGTTAATCAGTGGCTTAGTTCTCCCAAGACTACTCTGGAGACTAATGTACTGAAACTATTTGCCTGTATTTAGTTACAGGAAAAGTAATCAGCTAAATCTGTCATCTGTAATGAGTTTTTGTTAGTTCATAGCCTAGAATAAATGAACAAGTGACTCAGAGAATCAGTAAGGTTAGATCCAAACTGGCAGTCCCCAAAAATGACTCATCAGAGAGGAGATGAATAGTCTGAGGCTTATGCCACTGGTTTCTTCATGTGATACATACAGCATATGAGGAAAAGCAACTTGGAATGGAAAGGTTTTTCATCTTACAACCCTCAGATCATCCTCCATCACTGATGGAAGTCAGAGCCAGAACTCAAGGAAGGAATCTGAAGATAGAAATTGTTGAAGATGCCATAGAAGAGTGTTGCTTACTGGCTTTCTCTTGAAGGATTGCTCAGTGTATGATTTTATAAAATCAAGGACTGCCTACCTAGGTTATACCTTCCACACTAGGCTGGATCATCCATCATCTATTAAGAAGTGCATCACAGAATTATTCACAGTCAAAATTATTAGGAACATTTTCTCAATTGATATCCCCTCTCTCCAGATAATGCTAGCTTGTATCAAGTTGGCATAAAACTAGCCAGCACAATGATTTTATTAGATGATAAACTACTAGCAAATATAATTAAAGTTAAGAAATCAAGTGAAGAAGCATTCTGTCATATCTCTAACACCCTGAACTACAGCAAACTTTAACTTTGACCACAGGCAAAGCATGTTGCCTGGAAACCCACAGCAAAGAGGTTGCTGAGCAACCTATGGCCCCTGTGAAGAAACTGACATTGGTGACCACAGCATGATTAAAACAGAGAGCCAGAAGTCACTTGCAGAGAAAAAGAAAAGTAGCATATGTGGTCCTAAACAACTGGGCTTTTGTTTCTTCAAGACAACCATATATAATCTGAAGCCCTGATTTTTCTTAAGTTTAAGATCAAAATCTGTATTCTTTTTGTAGGGTTGATCCCATATATATAACTTCTTGCTGGTCAGAAAATTCTAATGATTATATCAACCTTTAGTAGTTACGTTTGTGTTGTGCCTATGTTTTACTTTTCTTACAATAACCACACAAACCTACGGTATAGTTAGTATACACAGTCTTAAACTTCTTTACAATGTCACAATAGGAATGAATAATCCCAGATGCAGTACGTCAGATTTATCACATATGATAATGTTACCTCAGCCTATAATATATTTCATTTATGGTAGATTACCTGGCCATCAGATCACAGCTCATACTAACAGCAGGAAATGCAGATTTTATTTGGTCTCTGCTGTGTAGAAAGTGTAGTTGAATCCCTAATAACTATGGGAAAGCCTAAAGTCTTTAGTAAGGTAATAAAACGCAACTTTTGTATCTCCACAATACATCCTCTTTTCATTATCCTTTGAACATGGAGGTTTCCATGTGTTTGTTCAAGCAGTTTTGCAGTAATGGTATTTCATTCCCATTTTCTTGATCTGATGAGTACCCAGCCACACTTGAAATTCTTAATAAACTGGTCTTTTGGGAAAAGTTGCCTGAGTTGCTTCAGGGAAACAGAATTGATAGGAATACGAAGGTCTAAATCTCATTCAAAGGAGAAAGTCAGCAAATTTCCAAAGACTATTTTGTAGTAATAACTGATACATAAAGCATGGACACAATATTTCACTATGCAGACACATGGAACTCTATGTGAATTTATGGAAATGGCCACGAGATTATAGAAAAAGGAGAGTTTTAAAATATTTTATAATCACATACTAATCATACATAATAGGGTTTCACTGTGTCATTTTTACCCATGTGCATTAATGTATTTTATCATACTTATTTCCACTATCCTCTTTTCTTTCTCCTTTTCTAATACCTCTTTCTTCCTAATTATACTTCTTTTGCGTGTATTCAGGCCTGTGTGCAGCATGTTTATGTCTGTAGGTATGTGTGTGTGTGTGTGTGTGTATCCAAATGGCTTTCATTATGGAGGTTACAGGAGTACACATGAGGATGTATTTATAGAGTATGGACAATTTAACAGTGGCTATACCACTGAAGAAAATTCTTGCTTCACCAACATCCATCAACATTAAATACTTAAGAAGGGACTGGTCCTCATGGTCTTCACCCCCTCCCAAGAAAAGAAGTGTGGCAGCCATATGACACACAACAGTCAGTGTTGTACCATGCTCCTCTTCTCTTCTTTCTACTCTTACATTATTTCTACCCATGCTTCCTAATCATCCCTGGCCCTTTGTTGGGGGTGAAGAGGGATAGCAGAGGTGTTCCATGTGAGGTCATGCCACAAAGTCATTTATTATCCATACTGTGACTTTACAGTTTCTGAAGAACACTGAAAAACAAAAATTCTCTAACCAAAACTAACAACAGATAGAAAGCCTCTGCAACGACTGATTTTTCTATGTCCTTCAACCAAATATGCACAGTCTTCAGTAATAGGATCTTACCATCTATTTATTGTGTGCAACCAAAACAGGGCAATTGCAATATTGCTTGGGGGGACCTTTGGGGTAACCCTGAATTCTGGCACTGATATTGTAGTTTGTTTACCTATGGCTTCTTAGAGCAGCTTAATCCACTCATATAGGTTGTCTCTGTTCAATGACCTTTACCCACTCCTTTATTGGCTTAAGATTTCTTTCATTTTTAAAAATACCATTAATTTTGAGTAACCCTCCTAGTTCACCTCTTGTCTATGTCTTCTTTCTACTCTAGTTATTCTCCTAAACTTGGGTTACCTCACATAGAATAATGTTTTCCAGTCTTATCCTCTTTCTACAAATATCATACTTTCATTTTTCTCTCCAGCACAGTAAAATTCTAGGTGTTCATGGAGAACATTTGCATGACAGACATCTTTCCAGGACAGTAAAATCTAGGTGTACATGGCGTACATTTTTATGACAGATATTCTAGGCTGATTCTATATCCTTAACATTATGAATAGAGCAGCAATAAATATAAATGGGCAAGTATATTTGTGGTCAAATATAGAGTTCTTTAGTCATATGCCCAGAGGTTTTATACCTGGGTCATATGGAATTTCTATTTTTAGCTTACTAGAAACCTATGTATTTACAAATTCCATAGGAAGTATACCAATATATTCACTACCAAAGACTGAATACACATTCTCCTTTTTCTACTTATTCTTTATAATTTAATGTCATTTATATCCTTTTATTCACATATTACAATGGGGAATTATATTGTCTTTAAAGTATGTTCAATTGAAATATACTTATACCCCACTTCCTACTACCTCTCTTCCTTTTCACCACTCCCAGGTACCTTGCTTACAAACCCTTCTATGTTTTCTCAAGTTCATATCTTCATTTTCTTTGATTTTATACAAACACACACATACACATACACACACACACACACACACACACACACAGACTGACACTACCTTTGTTGTTTATATGTGTATGGTTTCATGTCTGACCATTGGAGAACCAATAAAAGGGCCCATTATTGGTTGAAGTTAATTCTCTTTCTCCAAATCTACTTGGCTGTAGTTCTTACCAAGGGGTTAGATCCCACAAAATTTCTCACCATTCATGTTCATTGATCCATTGATACTGCCACTGTTCTAGTCTTATTGATGCAGCTATTTGTAGATGATGTTTCACAGCCGATTTCCATTAATCTGACTCTTACAGTCTTTCTGTCTCCTCTTCCATGATGTTCCCTGGCAACTGAAGAAGCGATTATGATGCATATGTACTCAGTGGGGCTGGTCTCCTCATGATCTGTTGACCTCTGCATTATGTTTACTTATGGTTTTCTGTGATGGTCTCCAGTTGCTTTCAAGAGAGGATTCTTCTTGATATGCATTCTAAATGGAGTGAGACGGAATCTCAAAGTAGTGTCAATTTCCATTACTCTGAAACCTAAGAGTGAGAACTGAAAAGGAATTTTAATCCAGGGCATGGGATTACATCCAAAGACATTCTAGGTCTTTGTATCCTCACTGGAATGACACATGTTTAATATCTGTGGGTAGAATATAGACATGATTTTAGTATACAACATTAGTCCCAAACAAGGTAGGTAAGGTTAGTTTTTAGAAGGAAATGAAACCAGGTTTGAGATTGATGTCTAATGAGGGACAGACAATGTCAGAAAAAGATTTTGACAGAATGAATCAGGGATAGGATATGCCTAACTCTTACAACACAGAAGAGGTAACTTAAGAGAGTGGTGCTAAGAGAAACAGAGGGAGAAAGAGAGGGAGGGAGGGAGAGAGAGGAGGAGGGAGGGAGGGAATAAGGGAGGGAGAGAGGAGTCAGTTTTCTTGGGACAGTTTTTCAGAGACAGGTTACAGAGAGATCAAGCTAGACCAGAGAAGACAGAATGAACCAGAGAATGAAAAGGAGCCAGAAGATTAGAACGTATTTGTCTTAGTTAGGGTTTTACTGCTGTGAGCAGACATCATAATCAATACAATTCTTAGAGGGACAAAGTTTAATTGGGGCTGTTTTACAGGTTCAGAGGCTCAGTCCATTATCATCAAGATGGGAACATGGCAGCGTGTAGGTAGGCATGGTGCAGGAGGAGCTGAGAGTTCTATATCTTCATCTGAAGGCTGCTAGAATACTGGGTTCCATGCAGCTAGGATGAGGGCTTTATAGCTCACACCCACAGTGACATACCTACTCCAACGGGACACACCTTCTAATATTGCCACTTTTTGGGTCAAGAATATACAGACTATCACAATATTGCAAAAGTTATTATGAGACCAGGCAGTAAAATTCATTCAGAAGCTGAAAGAAGCCAGATTGACCATGCTCTATGTTCAGCTTGGAGAGGAATTGTAAGCCAGAATAGCTGGGTTGAACCAACCATCCAGAGTTCAGAAAGAACTATTAAGGGTGAGCTTATTCAGCAGTAAGCTTCCTAGGCAACAATTACATTGGTCAAATGAAAGTTACATTTACAGAACAGTTTTAAAGATAACTCTTTAAAGATATTTATATTTATTCTGGATAAAGTTTCTTTTTCTCTTTTTATTGAGTATTGAGTTATTGTTCTTCAGTTTTCTGAGTTCTTACTAATATTTTGGATACTCATTCACTGTCAGATGAACAGCTAGCCAGGATTTTCTTCCATTTAATTTTTCTCCTTTGCTAAGCGAGAGGCTTTTTAATTGCATGAAGTTCCTTATATCTTGAGCAATTGTAAGACTCTTCAGATAGCCTTCTGTATGCTCATCTATTGAAATATTTTCCTATTCTTGAGTCTAGCACTTTTTGAGTTTCAGGTCTAGCATTGAGATCTTTGATACATCTGGAGTTGGCATTCATACATGGTGAGGGAGAAGAGTTTTTGAATCATCTATGTGTAGATACCCAAGTTTCCAAGCTCTGTAGTGCAGTTTAAAGTCAGCAACGGTGATAATGCCAGCGTTATTTGTTTTACTAATCATTGGTTTGTATATTTAAAGTCTCATGGTTTTTTGAAATTTAAGATTTTTTTCCTCTATTATGGTGAAGAATGACCTTGGAGGTCTTGGTTGGTGTTGCACTGGATCTGCACATTGCTTTTGTTAGGGCAATCGTGTTCACAGTACTATCCCTTCCCCTCTCCAGGCAGGGGAGGTGTTCTGTAGAGAGCCTTCACTTCCTTAATTTCTTCTTCCGTCTCTACTGCAATAATTTTCCTTGATCTTAATTTTTTCTTTGCATCTATTGTTTTTGGCTTTGGTATCATCTTGCTTTTCCAAGGCCATAAGGTTGATAATTGAATTATTTACTTCAGGAACTTTTTATTTTTTAATTTTCTAAGTGGATATTAATAGCTATGAGCATCCATCTTAAGATTGTTTTCATTGTATCCCATAAACTTTAGTATAATGTATGCTCATTTTTACTCAGTTCTAGTATCAAAAATCTACTATTCAATGGTATGTTTAATATTAATGACTTTGTGAATTCCCTATAGTTTCTTTTGCTGTTGATTTATACCTTTATATCTGTGTGGTAAGATAGAATGCATGAATTGTTTACCTGTCTTTATTGAGACTTGCTTAGTTTTGTAATGTTTCATCAATTTTAGAATCAAATTTTAAAATATGTATTCTGCAGTCTTCAGACATAATCTTCTGTAGATATCTATAGAGTTCCTTTGGTCTGTGATTTCATTTAATATTTATTTTGTAGGGGAGATGTTCTATCTGTTGCTAAAAATAAGGTACTGAAATTGTCTACTTTTACTATGTTGGGGTAATCTGTGACTTTATCTCTACTAGGTTTTTTGGGGTTGGGTTGGGTTGGATTTTGGAGGGAAGGTGTCTTTTTTGTTTGTTTTGTCTGGTGTCTTTTTTTTTAAACAAAACTGGATTTGCCTGTATTTCATGCACACATGTTTAATATTAAAATGTCTTATTAGTTAACTAGTGTATGGATTGAAGATTTAACTCTGGCGTTGGTCCTCAGCTTCAAAAACAAAAGACAAAATTATTCAGTATATACTGATCTTATCTTCTCTCGTTAGTTTTTGGGTTGAAGTTTATTTGCTCAGTTATTAAAATATACATCTGCTTGTTTCATGGTTTCTCGTACTTGAAATACATTTTCCCTTCATTTTATTTTAAGATAATATAACTGTCTTTGATAATAAGTTATGTTTCTCTGAAACAGCAAAAAGATATATTTCATCTTTTAATCTTTTCTCTTAAGCATTGTGCTTGAGAAGCAAGTCTATTAATAGTCAGAGTTGGCTCTTCAAGCTCTCACTGAATAAAGGCCCTTACTGCTAAACCTTACAACCCAGATAGGAGCACTGGACCTCACATAATGAAAGGAGAACCTTACTCTTATGATTTGTTTCACACATATTCTGTGGTGCAACACACACAATAAGGACATGTTTAAAAATACTGAGTTATTGTGGAAAGGTATATAATAATCCTGCCAATGTGTAGATTTTATACTGTTTTTGTTTTTTTAACCCTCATTGGTTTAAATACTACTTTAAGTATCTTTTATCCACCTCCATCCCCATCTTTGATGAGTTTATGTTCTTTTTAGTACAAAGAATTCCTCTGGCATTCTTTATAGCGCTTGCTTAGTGGTCATAAATTCTTTTAGCCTGCTTTTATCATGGAATGTTTTTTATTTCCTCATTAATTATGACAGATAGCTTTGCTGGGTATAATAGTCAGGACTGGCATGTTTGTTCTTTCATAACTTGAAGTACAACATTCCATTTCCTTTTGGCTTTAAAGTTTCTGTTGGGAAATCAGCTGTTGTTTTGATAGGCCTGCCTACATATGTGCCTTGATCTTTCTAAAATTACTTCCCAGGGAGTGGATGTAAACAATTCTACCCCTCTTCCAAAGGTCCAAGGGAAAAACCAAGGCATGGTTCTAATAAAGTTCACTCTCAGGAACCAAGCAGTATATTGGAATTTGTCAAAAAGCATAGGTTAGGGGTTAGGAGTACTTGTGGGTTGGGGGTACTCCTCCTCACAAAATGAAAGCTTATATCAAACAGATATAATAGATTCACCATAGCTACACAGTTAAAGCCTCTCTCACCTAGTCTTCCCTGGCCTATATACTCTAACATCTTACCCATGCCACATGATGTTGAGGCAGAGTTATATACAACAGATGATCAGATGGTTAGGATGTGGTAAATACTTTGGTGAGGATCTTGTGACCCTTTCACCTGTCTACAGGGAGTTGGAAACAGGCAGGCAATGTAGCTAGGTAGTCTTTTTGCAAGAGGGAACAGCTGAAACTCCTAACATGGTTGTTTTGCTCAGAGGACAGTGCCACACAATCCTTCCTGTTTCTGACTTACAGTTTTCAGTATATTTTCTTTGTTGTGTATATTTAATATTGACTGTAATGTACCATAAGAAGGTTTTTATTTTTTCTGTTCTTTTCTGTTTGCTGTTGCAATAGCATTGCACATGTAAAGGAGACTCTTATATTTAGGAAATTATCTGCTAGGTTTACATTGAAAATATATTCCAATCTTTTTCATAGATTTTTTCTATGTCCACAATCCTATATTTGGTCTTTTAATTATGTCTCAAGGACCTTGTGTACGCCCATTCACATCTTTAAGTTTATCATTGTCTTTCATTGAATATTCAATCCCTCTACTTCATCTTCAAACCCTGACAGTCTGAAGTCCCTCATATAATCTATTTGTGTGGCTTTTTACTGAGCTTTTTTTTTTTGACTTGCTGAATTTTTCATTTCTAGTATCATTTCATTTTGATTCTGTTTTTTTATTTATTTGTCATTATTAAATTCCATTTTGAGGCCCTTTATTAACTTCCTTAGTTAATTTAGGTGATTGTGTTTTCTTGTAATTCGTTCAGCAGCTTATTCATGTCCTCTTCCATTCTTTGAACACATTTATAATCATTCTTTTGAATCACTGGTCTGGAGTTTTTCTCTTTCTGGGCACCATTGCTGCTGGAATGCTATCTTGGTTTTCATGGTGGTCTTGTTCTTGTTGGAACTTGTACATCAGGATTTAGATCATAAGTTGGGTTTGTTGTTGTTGTTGATAATTCATGTCACCTCCATTCTTTCAGTGGAAGTGTTTTCTGGATTCGAGGGTATAGGTACTAGGTTATGTTAAGATTGAGGTTTCACTTCTGTTTATTAGGCTAGTCTTCATAGCACCAGGGTTTATCCCAGTAGGCCTCTGTGAAGAAATACTGCCTGCAACCATAGTGCCTATTAAGGGACAGAACCACTGTGTAAATAAAAAAATACTATACTTGAAACACTCCTTGGGGCTGGTGAAATGCCTCAACAGTTAAGAGCACTGGGTATTTTTACAGAGGAGTGGGTTTCAATTACTGGCACTTACATGATAATTCACAACTCTAGTTCTAGGGGATATGAAGTCCCCTTATAGTCTATGTGGCACCAGGCAGATTGATAGTGCACATACATACATACAGGTAGTCAAATCACCTATATACATAAAAAGTAATTAATTACTTTAAAAACAAAAATAAAAATACTTTAAAGTTCACTTGTGTTAGTGTGTAAAGGAACATTGATAGTACCTTATATGTTTACATTAGTTACTATAGATGTTAGTAATCTGTTAAACTCCACCTCCACAGTTACTTGGAAGCAGCCAGGTATGCTCCGCCCCACAGTTACCTGGCAACAGGCAGGTAGCCCTGCCCACTATAAAAGGGGCTGCTTGCCCCCCTCCTCTCTCTTGGCTTCTGGACCCATCACATGCAGATTGATGTCTCCCCTCCCCGCTTCCTTTCCCCCTCTCTCCACGTGCTCATGGCCGGCCTCTACCCTTTCTACTCCCCTCTCTCTCCCCCCTCTCTCCCACTCTCTTAATAAACCTCTCCTCGTGGAACTGTCTAGTCTGCTGTGATCTGTTACAAGCTTTGTGTGACCTTTCAGTAGACACGAATTAGAAGGAAAAAAATGATACACAAAACAAGACTCGTATAAAGGTCCATGGTTCACAGAAGAATGATAACCTGGACTTAAATAGTTAGTAAATGCCAAAGAGTCTTTTATTCCGCAGTGGTCCTGTCTGCTGGAGTCTACCATCTACAAGGATAGAGAGACCCAAAAGTGAGCTCACAGGCCCAATTTAAAGCACATTAGGGTAATTCTGGGAAGTGGTAAGTGACCTGTATCTTATCTTGGCTCTATCTCTAAGGACATTCCATCATCATTGCTGGGGCCTGGGGGTTGGGGGACTCAGGCCAGGTAGCAGGGCAGCTTCCAAGGTCTAGACTTGCCTGAACTTACCCAGCTCTTGAAAACAGATTTAGGCCTAGTGTCCTGAACTGCCGATTTGAAGCCTGTCATGGAATCAGCCTAGCCTTCTCACTAGGGAAATAACATTGGGACATTGAGAAAGAAAGTAGAATTGAGAACTTTAGCAGGAAAATAGAAGATGAATAAATTTTGGCATTTTGGCTAAAGGTGGGCTGATTTCTGAGAGTAGTGGTGTATGACATTAGTTCCAGCATTCAGGAGGCAGAGGCAGGCAGATCTCCGAGTTTGAGCCAGCTTGATCTAAATTGTGAGTTCCAGGACATCTAGGGCTACACAGAGAAACCTTGTCTCAAACAAATCAAATAAATAAGTAAACAAACAAATAGAAGTAAAGGTAGACTGAAGTGAGAGAGGTAAATCTATGGTTACAGATGATGTAGAACCATCACATCTCTCAGGAGTCAGAGGCACAGTGACTCTTAAAAGCAGGCCATTGTTCTTATGGAAAAGAAAAAATAAAAGGAAGAGTCAGTAAGAATTAAAGGTAAATGTAGATCAATGCAGGAGAGAACAAGAAGGAGGAAAGCTGGAGAGACTAGATGTCCAAACTGACTGGCCAATTACTGGATTTTATCTGGACTGCCTTGCATTCCTTCTCTGAATTTTTTTCAAGCTCTCTTGCTTGCTGGTTGGTAGTCACATTCTTCTCTTGGTGGAGTCCTCTTTTGGATGATGGGATTAGGCAGTGAATCACAGGTGGAATCTCTGATCTGATCACAGTTCTGTGAATTCCTTCTTGGATTCCTATGCTAATGCTAGCTCCGCTGCTGGGCAGCTCTTGCCAATGTTTAGAAAGACATTTTGGAGTCTGGGTAAATGTCCCCATAAATACTTTGATTCCTACTGTTTTCAAACTTCTGAAAACTATGTTCACCTAGTTTAAAATGTCATTAAAATTACAATTATCTGGTATTCTATTTCTCATATTTCTGCAGATAGTCCATTAACAAAACTTCAAAAATCAAAAAAAAATACAGAAAAATGACAAACTGGTAGAGATAGTGGGGCAATATTCAACATGAAAGACAGATTATTAGTGTGTTTTAAGATTAGTCAACATTGAGATGGTACCAACGTTGCAAAATTAAGTACTAGCCTTTATAACCTAGCCATGTGCTGACTGTTTTCTATCTAAATCAGGTGACATTTTAGTTTAGACTAGTATAATTTTAGTAGTCCTGTCGCTGATTAATAATTGGTAAATCATAAGAAATGGATAAATGGGAACAGAGTCAATAATAGGTGTTACTCTGGTTTTCACTGATACTATGAAATTTACTAATTTTCTTGTGGTACATTTTAAAAATTTGTACAAAACATATTTTAGAAAGAGCTGACACTCAGGAAAGGTCGAAAGGGAAGATGAAGAGTCAACCAAAAAGTGTAAAAATGAGGGTTTTCGTTTTTTTCTTTATATGGTTATAAAAGCATATTTTCATTTATTTTCTACCATGAAATTGAAATAATGATGGGTATTTAAGATTCTGGTGGTTTATATGCTGTGCTTGGTAATGAATGTAATGTCCAGAACAACCCTAAAAGTTGGTACTGTTCAAGTTAACTCATCAAAGTGGAGAGACCCCTAAGCCGCTCATCTAATGAGAAGGTTTTGAACTTCAACACAACTGACCCAAGCACTGCTGAGCATCACTGAACAAAACTGGGTACCAGCTTGTACCTGTGTGTGCTTAGTGTCAATAGACTGGATTAGTGATATAAACTGGGTGAGAAAGAATGCTGGAGCCAAGTCAAATAAACCACAGAGAGAGCACTGAGGCCCTCAGGGTGGAATATGTGGGGAGGTTTTTAATCCTATTTAAGACTACTGCTGGATAAAAGCTATGCAGAAATACAGGAGCAAAAGTTTACTCTTCAGGAAGCTGGGAGAGTCACACTTTCCTTGAACAAAGACTGTACAGGGATGATTGAATGCATAATACTGCAAGGAATCAAATTTTCGACATGTGATCTACCTTAAAATCCCTTCCTTGGTGCTTTTGAAGCTGATATTTGAACTCTCTACAGGATTCATTGAGTCTACTTCTGTGCCTAAGCTTCCCTTTCCAGGAAACTCGAGAATTGTTTTAAATCACTTTACAATTCCATTAAAAGAAAGAGAAGTCAAACTTTTGGTTACAAAAGAAATTCTAGCAATAGGATTCCATAAATTGGATGTATCCACCTAGTACTGACAAGGTTATCCTAGAGGTCACTGAAAGAAAACAGCAAGTGCATTTAAGACCAATCCCCACCCCATCCTGAAGCAAATTTGACAATGGTGATGCTTTCTTCAATGCTTATGGGAAGGATGAGTGTGGATATGGCCCAAAGTAATAAAAATCAAATTTAGAAAATTTCCCCACATCCTAGACGGCTCAAAGCAGGTAGTTAATAAACAAGTATATACAACATTGTAATTTAAGCAGTCAGTGATACTAAGTCACATTCATATCAATTCAGAGCTCACATAGTGCCTAAATAGACCTTTATAAGACTTGCCTTGGTCATAGTATCTGTTCACAACAGTAAAACCCTAACTAAGATACTTGTTAAAACAGGGTTTGAATACAAATGTGATATAAGTACAGTAGTAATTTTTAAATGATTCTGTTTTTTCTCAACTATTTAGTGTAGACTGAAGAGTTGAATATCAAAAAATGTGATTTTAAGCATCTAGCACTGTACAGTCAGTGTGTGGTCAAGTTATGAGACTCACAGACTTTGTTTTGGAGCAATGGCTTCCAAAGAAGACCTAGTTGTCTTCAGAAGAAGGAGAAGGGGGAGGGGGAGGGGAGGGGGAGAGGAGGGGGGA
>NW_021621467.1:4728886-4787497 GCF_004785775.1 Grammomys surdaster
GAAGAAGAAGAAGAAGAAGAAGAAGAAGAAGAAGAAGAAGAAGAAGAAGAAGAAGAAGAAGAAGAAGAAGAAGAAAAGACAGGGTCAGGGAGAATAAAGAATTTAAGAATGTCTATTTCAAATGCTAGATAAGGTTGAGTAAAAAGAGTTTCCAATATTTATTTGTTAGCTTTTTCTAGGTTACAAGCTTAAGTCTGTATCTCATACCAAGTGTGAGTTCACTCTGTTTCCAGTTATATGTAGACTGAGCTGTAATTTTGTTAGATGTGTCATTTTTGTAAGACACATTGGATTTGATCTTTTACTTTGGTTTGTTGGTTGGTTGGTTTGGATTTTTGTTTGTTTTTATCTGTTGGGTTTTCTTTGTCCTCAACATGATATTTTTATTAACTATTTGTTAATTTTATACAATACATCCTAATCATATGCCCTTCCCTTTCCTCCGAGGTCTCCCCAGGTCCACCCTCCCTTGTACCCTCCCCAAATGAAAATAAAGCAATAACAACAACAAAATATAATGTCTAGTTTTTATTGTTCCTATATTCCCATGTACATATGTATATAGTATGGTCAAACTCCCCATGGCCAGCTTCTTAGAGAAAACTGAGTTCTTCCCAACCACCATCTTCACCAGAAGCCATCAACTACGAAGAGCTACACTTTTGCATCTCTATCATAATTTTTTTCTTGGATATTATAGTTACATTTCAGATGCCATCCCCTTACCCCATCCCTCCCCCACCCCGGAAGCCCCATCTCATCACCCCTCCTCCTGCTTCTATGACAATTTTTAAAGACTATCTTCAGTACTTTCCTGTCTGGACTCTCTCTCTCTCTCTCTCTCTCTCTCTCTCTCTCTCTCTCTCTCTCCCTCTCCCTCTCCCTCTCCCTCTCCCTCTCCCTCTCCCTCTCCCTCTCCCTCTCCCTCTCCCTCTCCCCCACCCTCTCACCCCCTCTCCCTCACCCCCTCCCTTCCTCCTTTCTTTCTATTTTCTTTTTCCCGGTGGGAGGCAGAGGAGAGATTGTCACAGAAGATTTAAATGTCTCTTATTCTGTAGTCTGTAGTCACAGATCCTATTGTAACAGAAGCTCCTTGCCCGTAGCTACTTGCAGCAAATGGATAATGGACTTTCACATCATTTCCAGAGGTAGTAATTATCATGGCCATCCACATTCTCTGGACAAAACTACATGACTTTCAGCAACATCACAGACTATTGAATTCCTTTGAAAATGAACCATTCTTCATATGGGATATCTTGTTGCTCTGAGTCTTGGGCAGTATGTACTTGGGGAAGGGCCTGTACCAACTCCAGGTTGCTATACTACCCTACCTTTGACATAAGCTTTTCAGTAGGTACTCTGGACATGATTATCATATTTGCTGAAGTCCTGTGCTCTCCTCTCCCTAGCAGGATTAGCATACAAAGTGGCAACAGCAGCAGCAACCTGCAGCTGTGCCATGCTTGGCCTGTGGGCCAAGAAGAGGCAATGGCTTAAAGCAGCAACTGGATAAGTCTGGCTGGTGGTGATCAGAGCCTCCCAACAGTCTGAAGACCAACCCTACTTGGCAGTGACATGCTACTTTGTCTATTGCAGCCTTGCTCTCAAACCTGTCACCACTGTGTCTCTGGTTTCACTTTTCTCCACTAAGTGCATCTCTTCCTCCACCTTCTTTTCCCCTAATTCCATGAAACCACTTTTTAAAAGGATCTTTCATTAAGACCAGCCTTTTTGTAGTTCTGGCGATATGGCATGATCTGCTGCCTTATTCTCTATTGTCTCTTCTCCCCTCAAAGCCTCTGTGGGTCTCTCATTTGAAGTTTTTTGGCAAATGAGATTACACAGATGTTAGAGATTATTATTACTGATCCTGTTTATGCCCCAGAGCTTGCAAGTAAAATCATTTTTTCTGAAGACATTATACAGTTGAATCATAGAACATAAAGAACTCAATCTAGTAGCCAACTGGAAGATTCTTCCCTACTCGATAATTTTAATAGGACTATAATACATGCTACTGGAGCAGAAAACTAATCATAACCTTACCAATCTATGAATCCTGGAAGCTAAAATAATTACTAGCCAGACATTACTGGCCATGGTTACTGGTGTAATCATGGTATGGATGTTAGGGGAGTAACCAAACACCTGATTGGATTTAAGGTCTTCTCTATAAGTTGAAACACTGACCCAGCACTGTTATAGGGGCAAAGGAAGAACCAGTGGCTAGTCAGGTCACAGACTTTAGGGAAGAATATATGATTATCATTTTACTAAATGGGCATAGTACCAAGCTGACTCATACTGAGTAATTTTTATACCCACAGATCATACATTGGTTGTCTCTGATTATAGGAAAGCTTGTTTATGTTTTTTGTTTGTTTGCTTTTTGTTGTTTTCATTTTTGTTAGTTTGTTTGCTTTGTAGAAGATACGTATTAATCTATAATTGGTCATGTTACAGGGAAAAAGAGACTGAGGAATGTTCAGCTCTGAATGGGACATTTTTTTCTTTCTTTATTTTGTCATACTCTATCCACTCAAGACTCAGGCCGAATAATTATATTTTTTAAACACAGTTGGGCAGTTCTGCATATGTGTTAATAACAACTGAAACAATATGGGTAAGATCTGTGCTGGCTCAGGCCAGATGAAATTTTAGTATATAAAGGTGACGAGGGCATGAATTCTTGCCCCGTCACTAGGAGGCTACATAATGGATAGCTGTGAGCAAAGGGAGATTCAATTTTTTTTAAAAAGGTGTGTTCCAGAGAGTCTCTGGTCTTCAGTGGTGGTTTGAAAAAGAATGGCATTTATAAGCTCTATAAGTGGATATATTTCAATATTTTGTCATTATGGAGTGATGCTCCTTGAGAAGAATTAGGTCACAGTGGTTATCAAACTTCCTAATGCTGTCCCACATGTTGTGGTGACCTCAGCCATAAAATTACTTTGTTGGTATTTCATGACTATAATATTGCTACTGTTATGAATCATAATGTAGATAGCTGATATGCAAGGAATCTGATATGTGATCCCTATGGATGTTACAACCTAAAGGTTAAGAGTCCCTGGATTAGGAGGGCTGGCCTTGTTAGAGTAGGTAGAGACTTATAGGAGAAAAAGTATCATTGAGGGGTGAACTTTCAGGTTTCAAATGCTCAGTCAAGGATTAGTGTCTCTTTTTCCCTTGTTTGAGGATCTCAGGTACTTCCTTAATACCATGTCTCCCTGCATGCTGCCATGTTTCCTGACATGATGATAATGGACTAAATTTTTGAACCTGTAAGATACCCCTAATTAAATGTTTTCTTTTATAAGAATTGTCAGCCTCTTTACAGTAATAGAACATTGATTAAGCCAACTACACATCCAAAAATATATAGATAACACTGTAGGGGGTTGGTTCTTATGCTTTGATCTGGAATCTGCATGTTCATACACTAAGGTCCTTGTCCCCAGTTGGTTCTTGATTGATCAATAAAGATATCATCAGTGAGCACAGTTATGCACATAAGTGGCTCTGTAGTAAGCTGTGTCTAATTTCACTCAGGTTGTATCCAGAAGAGGTATAGCTAGGTCCTAATGTAGGGTAGATCTATTTTCAGTTTTTGTTCTGTTTTGCTTTTTCTTTTACCCAGGAGCTTTGTGTGCATATTTGTTTACATGTGGGGGCTAAAGGCAGATGCATGGTGAAACTTGATATGAAAGGAAGAAGTAAAATACTGCTAAATTTGGACAAACATGACTTTGTGATCCTGCCTCTGTTTACTTAGCCCAAGAGAAATGAATGATGCACAAAACTCATATTAATGTTCGTAGCAGTCTCATTCCTAATCAACAGAAATAGAAGCTACCAATATTGATATCACCTTGGGATGGAAAGACCAATGCTAGGGGACTAATACAGTGGAATAATGCCCGGCAAGAAAAAATAAAAACCTAGCAATGACACAATAAAAATGTAAATATGCTTCAAAAATATTATACTGCTTGAAAGACTCAGAGCTAATTGCAACATAATTTATCATTCTATGTTTATGATGTTGAAGAAAAGACAAACAGAAAACATGAACAGATCAATATCTGTCAAACAAGATAATAAACATAAACAAACAGATTTCAAAGAGTAGTGGAAAACTTTTAAATCTTATCTGTCAGAATGATAAAACAGCTGGTGTATTTTTAAATTAAAATTAGAACAATTTTTTACAAATATTATTTCATGTAATGTTTTCCTTTATGTATTACCTTGATGTAGGAAATTATATTATTTCTATGTTGTTTCTTCATGTTTAAATTATTTAATACATGCGTAAAGAAATTGTATATAATTTTAAATAAGTAACCAAATTACTAAAGACAAAGAAAAAAATATTCATTTATTTTGATGAGGGAGAATTTTTTTGTGCATTGAGATGTAACTTATAAGTATTACTTTAATATGGAATCCTACAATGGAGAAATAAAAATTTTATTTTTTTTGAGAAAATAATCCTAAGTGTATAATGTCTACTAAGGATTTTATGGTCTCTGTATTATACAAAATAAGTTGGCATGAGTAAGTCATTCTCATGCCATATGAAATACTGCATAATCTAAATAAAGAATGCTGTACTTAAGGGACGTAATATTTTAATTTTGCTAATTTTACAAAACTGTGCTGTGAAAGTTTACAAATTATGTGAACATATGAAAATTCAACTGACATATATTATTCAAGAACAAATAATAGTCTAGAAAGATGAAAACTAATGAAATACGGTGCTTTCTCTCACACACATTTTTGCTCTCATTCTTTCTTCATTTCAAGAAAACAGTAAAATATAGTAAGGAATACCAAATCTTACTTTGTTACTTACATTCAAGATCCAATAAAAAGTACAAGTAAGATGTACCAGTATGGGTAAGTAGTTTTTTTAACAGTTTGTATAAAACTGTCTTACATGTATTAATGATTCAATTGAAGAACTCATCAATTAAGACAAACAGCTAGATTGATGTTTGACTAAGTATTTTTTCCAAAGAACAAAATGAAAGCATACCAAAAAAAAAAAAATGAGCACTGAATGAACACCTACTTTTTGAGAAGGTGAAGTGGAGTTAAAAGTTAACATGAGCTATTAAAACAAAGGATTACACACTTGTAAGAGTCCATATTCATATGCTCCTGTGGGTTGTCCATCCCTGTGTCAATATGTATATTGTTCACAGTCATTTCGTCCTGTGTGTGAACCCCAGGATGGCAGACGTGAACTTCAGCTCTGCCTGCCTTGTTTTCTAATGACTTTGAGCTATCCAGTCATCTGTGTCCTATTATTTGACTGTTTTATCTTGATTGTGTAATGATTTCTGGGGTTTCAGAGTAATTATGTTAGAATAGTGTTGTTGTTTAAAATCTGATTCTAAAATAGAGTTGATATGGAATGTCAACATCCTTCCTATACTGCCATCAAACTTTCCCTAAGCAGCCTTCCTGAGGGAGCTCACCAACAGCTTTATGTCTGGTACTGTTGCTATTATGTAGGCATTCAAAGCTTTCTAATTATTTACCTCCTAAATTGCAAACGCTTTGAGAACTAGAGGAGTTCACAATAAAGAGTCAGAAAAAATCTTCTTACATTTTTAATCACATCACAAAAATATTCATTGCAGAAAAATATATATTAATTTGGTGGATGGAGCTGAATATTACCTCTCCATGAAGACTTCTTGTTTTAAACAAAATCATAAATATTTGATTTTTACCAATAAAGACTATGGAGCCAGTTGCTGGGTTGAAAGCCAGGTAGCTCAGAGAGGCAGAGAAAACACCCAGCTGACTTTGCTTCTCATCAGATGTCTCAACAGAAAGGTAGCTTTGCTTCTCCACATAGTCTCAAAAACCCTTCAAACTGAACATCCCTCCCCTCTACTTCCTGTGTGTCTCTATCTGTCCTCTTGACTTCCTCTTACTCTCCAAGGTTTTTTTTTCCTATGTTCACTCTCTGTCAACTGGTTGCTTCCTCTGTCTCTTAACCTGTAGTTGACTTTAATTCTGTTTAGAATAAATAGAAAGCTCTTGTGTCAAAGGGTGTGCTAGGGATGAGTCACACCACAACTTGGAACAGGTTTTTCCAGTAAACAACACAATCTTGGGGTTCACAGTGTGATCAAATATCTTGTCACATCTCTCCCCTTTTGTCTAAATAGAAAGAAAAGAGTTTAACTCTAACATAGTAAAACCATTTACAATAATGAAGCTATTTCTGCTAAGCTTTCCAAAAGGCCCAGCTTGGTTGTATTTGACAGTTTTATGATTAACAATTTTTGAGGTCAAAGTTCTGTAAAATGTTTGTTTCAGTCTTCTATGAACTCAGCAATTTGAATGTCCTGAGCTGTTTGTAGTGTGAAGCTCATTTTGGGGGATTTTCGTCAGCTTAGTGACAATCCTGGATAGATAGAACACAGCAGTGAACCCAAAAGTGTTTACTGTATGAAACCTGGCAGCAGAAGAAGGCATGGGGCAGTTTTTCCCAATGGTAGTATTACCACAATCCAGGACAACTGGTCATTGCTGTTCTGTAGGGTACTGCTAGGAATGGTAGAAAACTTAAACATTTTAAATTCAATAGTTAGTAAATCTCAGAACGGTTCAAGGATCACAGGTATATCTGAGATACACAAACTTTGTTTCTAATTATCTGCTTGAGACTCAAACCACAAAATACTACAAGAAGATTTTTATTTTGAAAATTAGTTAGTACTTTGTATGACTATCATGACAGAAAGTTCATGTACGCATAATAATCTTATAGATTTTGAGATGATATTTATACCTTAAGAAAAGTTTTAGAGAGTCAAATGAAAACTAAAAGACATTGAGATTAGTGGCAATAAAATAGCCCCTTATTTTTTGTTTTCCTCTGTTCCATACTAGGTTGTTCTTCGTATATAAGGCAGAGATTTTGGAGTTTCCTTTTCAAGCATGTGTAGGTTTAGAGAAGGTGAGAGCTACACCCCAATATCAAAGCCAGCTTTAATTTTTAATTGAATTGGGACCACATAAAGACCATTTGCCACTTACGTCTGCAGAGGGCAGCATAGACAAGCTGGAAGTGGGCAATACCATTTGGCCAACTTACTCTTTCTTAGGACATTTTCTCTTGATAATCTGTTCTTTTCCTTCAAAAATGTTTCACTTGTCCAGCACTCTCCGGATTCCTCAGTTGGATGCTTTTATTCTCCTGGAAAGATGAAAGCAAAACCTTGCCCCAACCCAATCTCCAGGGGTTTTCTATTTTGGCAGTTTATATCTTTCCTAGGGCAAAATGTCTTTTGGCAACAGAAAAAGTCTTAACTTTCAATTGAAATTAAAAAAAAAATCCTTTGAAATTTTGAAACTAAATATACCTTAGTGTGTGTGGATAAATATGCCTATATTCCCCCTTTCTCTTTATATATAAATGCAAGGCTTAAGTGTGTTTATTTGTAGATCACAAAGGACATTCACTTTGTATTTCAGCCTGCCTTTTACAAGTGGCTTTTAAATTTAAATCACTGTAATTCTTATATGCCTGCCTCTGCCTCCCAAGTGTTGATATTAAAGGCATGTGCCTCCCAAATGCTAGGATTAAAGGCCTGAAACACTGCCTGGCTATGGGTTTCTTACAATGGTTATTCTCATAGGGTTGTCCTGGTTTAATTTCATTCTCCATTACCTTTATTTTTTAGTGGTAGGGATAAACTTTCAGTTTTTCAAATATGTAATTTATATTTTTTTCTGATTCATTCAGAATTTTTTCACTGTCAAATTTTGATATTCTAGTCTTAAAGACGATGCCAAATTGTTCACTATTTCATTATTTTCAGACGTTTTGTCTGTCTTGTCTGTATGAGCTACATAAAATTTGATGTCTTTGCTAAGTTTTGCTAGGTTTTCCATTTCCATTCATGTCTCTCATGACCAGATAATTTTTGCCATTTATCTGCCATTTAGTGATTTTCCATTTTGATAACCACATAGCTATACCATTGTATGTACTATGAATGGAGAAAATAGAGATTTTCTTTTTTTTTTTTTAACCTAGTTGGCTTATAGCCAATAGTGCTTTGATGATTTTGTGGTACTTTCCTTCTGTATTGGCCATTCTATACCCTTGATCTATAGGCTGCTGTTTTCCATTAGTTTTGTTTCCATCAGTAGTTGATGAACTGTCAGTAAATTGCATTAGCCAAATATTTTGACCATTAGTTTGGTCCCCATTGTTCGTGCCTCTTTTGTGGGAGAGGTCTATTTATGGGAATTATAAGACACTGAGCTAGTTCCTCAGTGGGGGAAGGCACAGACCTTTTTGCTACCACATCCTGGTCACAAAAAAATTCAGACAGGTACTAGTTCCATTATAATACCTTTCTTTCTATGATTAAGTCTGCAAAGGACTATGCCTTTGAATGGATCCAATCCATTTTTGTAAATGGTATCATTTTGACCATACAATGGTGGGCAATGACTTAGTATAAGGTTCGCCATGCTTTCTAAAATGCCCAGATTTATTTCTCAAAGAGAGAATGTTTATTCTTTATTTCTAGAAATCATTTCCAATGGACATCAACAGGCAAATGTTGGTAGACTCCTTTTTGCTGTGAGAAGAGTCTCCAGTTGCCAATTCACCAATACATATGACATCCATAATTAGGGTATCTCCCAGTTCAATTTGATCAGAATTGCATGAATGGAGATGAGATTGCTGGAGGTCACAAAAGCTTTTTTTGTTTGCGTGCCCTTTAGAAGTCAGATGCCTTTCTAGAAGTTGTGTAGAGAGTTTTTATAATAACCTATACACGGTATGTGTGCAAACATACTAATTAGGAGCTGTATCAGAGGTTTTGTCCCTGTGTCGTGGAATCAAAGGCGTACACTACCACCACTATGTTTGCTGTAGCTCTAGAACTTAGAAAAGAACTGATTTATAGAGATTCCCCTTCTCTGCTGGGATTAAAGGCAGGATACCATCGCCCTGCTCAAATATGTTATCTTATCTCCAAATCACTCCAACATTTACAGAAAACATTTCAAAAATCTTAACTGTGTTCCTGATACCAAACAACAAAAGGTACCCTTTTTATTTAAGAAAACTCAAAAACTGATGTATGCTGTGGACCGCATAGTAATCTACAGTCTAACAGTGTAATATGGAATTAAGACACATGGTTTAAGAAAACTCATTTTTCTTTTCATGCCAGTAAGACAAGTGTACCTTTGCTGAATCATCATTCTAAAATATTATTATTTTTTTAATTTTTTCACCTTGATCAAATCAAAGGCATTTGTTAGTACTTATAAGTTAGTTTGGCCACTCCACACTAAAAGCAGGTTTTTCTAGTAAATAACACAATCTTAGGGTACAAGGTATGATTTAAGTATCTGTAATAAAGACCCTTTTTTTTATAGTAGTTGAAGATACTATGCAAGCTATCAATAGAACAAAGCAGTCAATAGCCCTACTCAGCAGTGATGCCTGTGAAGTACAATAACCATCATATCAAGAAAGTCTTAAGGCATAATAGTGGCATGCATATTTTGGTGTCTAATTAAATTTGAAGCCCATTTAACAGATGAAAAACAGCCCAGTACCATAAACCTAGATGAGAACTCATTACCAGTGAGAACATGGGATCTAATAGGAAAACCTAATGCTGTTAATTTCCTAAATGAGTATAATTTCTAACTGCATTTTAAATACATATCCTTGTATCCATAGATAAATGTTTCTCATCAAGAAGCTTCTTTTTGTAGCAGATAACCCATTACAGAAAGTCACAACTGTTCAAAATGCAGAGAACAACTGACCATTGTACACCCAGCCAACTGGTCTACCTGTAGTTAAGACTCAGGGAATATCACAGAAGATGAGGTAGAAAAATTGTAAGAGTTAGAAGACAAGAAGTTCTGATATGAGATTGCATTTTCTAGATCAGACAAAAAAGCTACACCTATGACATAGCAACATCATGGCTGCGCAAACAAGACCTGAACAAGTACAACACCAACAGATATGCTAATGTGGAAAGTGGAAATCTCAAGAGGTCTCAACCCTTAGTGAAGGGCTTCAGGTGGTCAATAAGTGTTTCGGGAGATATTTAAATCAGTGGCATTCAATCAGGATTTTCTTAATCCAGCTGCCATGTTCCTGACTAGCCTAGGCCAGCAGCCAGGAGCGGCTGCAGCCTTACAGCTGCTGCTCAGCTCAGGCTGTCTGCTCAGGTGGTCAGAGATACCAGCCCTGCCACCCACAAGACGCCAGCATGAGAGGTGGCTCTGTCAATCTACCACACTGTCTCCACAATGCTTGGCTGAGCTGAGACTATCCCGATATCCATGTGGGCCCAGTAGGAATAAAACTCTAATGCTTAGATTATCCAAAGGCTTTGCATATTTGGTAATGCTAAATAACAAGATGCCCACACAATCAGAGGTGTAACCCAATACCCAAGCTAGATATATGAACTACTTTTGAGTGCTAGAGACAGGCGTACGTCTGCTTCCATGTTCCCCTCTATCTCTGGTACTCTCTCTCCTAGCTCCTCCTCTTCCTTCTCCTCTTCCTCTCCTTATTTCTCCCACCTTAGTTCTTCCCAACTTGCGGACAAAATATCTCACTACAAATAAGTGGTAAAAAAAGAAGAAATAGTCTTTTCCAGGGATTACACCTCTCAGTTGGTCATCCAATACCAAGCAGTCAACCCTTTAAAACATATATATGCTATATCTCTACTTCTATATTTATATCTATTTACATACAACATATATGTATGTTTTCAAAATATATCAATTATATATAATACATGTATAATACATACATGTTGAATATGTGTGTTGTACATAATAAATATATAATATCTAACAACATATAATATATAATAAGATATATAATATATCTTATAATATCTTATATATAATTAGCAATATGTAGTATATAATCAACACTAAACAAATTTAGTCAAATTATGTGTGAATATATATATTATTCACACATATATATATTGTATATAATATATATAATGTATATAATATATGTGTAGCAATAATAATGAAAGAAAAAGACTACTCATTTTAGAGAGAAACTGATCAAAATGGGCAGGGTTATAAGAAGAGTATGGGAAGAAGTAATATAATTTTAAGCATGATTCAATATCAAAAGGAAAGAAAATACTAAAGATCATCTACATATGCCCTCTCCCTTCCAAAAAAATGTGAGAGAACTTTGAATTTGTCAAAAGCCACTATAAAATATCTAAGTCTATATGAGCAATAATAGCAAATATAGGTGAAAGGATACTGAGGATCCTATTTTAAGAGATAGTCAAGTCTGTTTCTTTAGTCTTCAGTGTCTTCATTTGAAAATCAAGTACATTTAGTATTAGAGTATACAGTGCTAAGAGTTTATGAACTAACCTAGGCCTCAGTGTTTTGTTACTCTTTATTATTATGACATTTTAACAGTATGTAAAAAATCGCTCTTGTTTATTGCTTGCAGACAGCTAAAGCTTTATAACAATGAGATTCATATAGCCTCCATTACCCAGCCAAAAGAGCATATCTGTCATCCATCTATCTATCTGTAAAATGAATTTGGCACACCTTTATGAATCAAACACATGTGTACCAATAGTCTACTGATTCTCTCTTATCCCCTAATCATGTTTGAAGCCCTATTGGTCCTTATGAAAGTATAGGTGATGTAACAATGCAAGATTCTAGTACTGTAATGGCACATAAATTTCAAAAAGAGATCCAAGATTGAATTCTAACTTTCAAATTTTGAATCTAATCAGAAGATGCAGATCCTGGTAAAATCACTGTAAGGCACTTCTGAAATTATTCAAAAGGAATTAAATTGGCAGAAAAATTCAGCATTAACATTCAGATTCTGTAATGTGACTCTTCCCAAAGTCAGAGCAAAACTGTGTCCCAAGGCTATCTACACAAGTCCAGAGGAAATATGAGCTGAATCACTCTTTCGTTAAAAAAATTTAATCTCTCAAGATGTTCTACATTAGTGTTTTTAGAAAGAGAAGGAAGGAAAGAAGGAAGGAGGTAAGGAAGAAGAGAGGATTGAGGATGGGAGGAAGGGGATAAAAACAGAAAAAAAGATAATTGGTAGCAAATGTAGTAACCATGGAAGAGCAGCTTAAATCTCTAAGCTAAAAGAATTCACTCCTTCAAAGTAGTGATTAAAAAGCCAAGAGTACCATAGGAAATGGCTACACATATAAAGGCTGACAATGTGACCTAAAAAGGCATGTCTAAGGTATTGTACACAAGTCTTTATCTCAGCCTGTGTACTGCCTTATACCAAGCCCTTTATAAACTAGTCTAACAAGCCCTCAAAACATATGTCTGATATATAGATTAATTGCACAGAATAGACATTAAACTAAAATATACAAACTGATGAGTGTTGTTCCATGCCTCAATACTATTTGTAGAATTAGGCAGTACAATTATGAGTACATACATTTGTTTTTAGTTTTTGAATTATTTCTTCCTATCTCACCTCTCTTTATATATTTTTATATTAATACACAGCGACATTCATTTTTTTTGTCTCATTCTACCTAAGTGTATGCCAGTTTATTTTTGGAAACCTGGCAAAAAAATAGATCATTTGATGAATGCGGAGATTATACATACAAGAAACCAGACCTCACTTAGTGAAACCAAAATTTAAGACATAAGGGAGCATTCACTTTGTGCAGCTATAGTCCTATCTCCGTCCAGGGACAGCAACATAGCCTAGGAATGACTTCTTTCTGTTTAAGTCATGAGCTAGTTTTTCCATTGTACATTTATTCCATAACTAATAAAGCAGAGCAGATCCACTTTTTTTTAATGTCCTGCCAATGAACATACTGCTAAAAACAAGTATGAAACAATTCTTTTTCACAGAGAATTAGTTTTTGCCATGAAGTTTATCCAAGTTAGGCCAATTAAGCTTACACTGGAGAGCTTCAGTTTGGTATGAAGTAACTAACATAGATGTCTCTGAGAAGACTTCTTGTTATTCCAGAGATCAATACATAGATCAGGCACGATGGTTCAGTGGATAAAATGCTTGCTATAAAAGCCTGGGGACCTGTGTTTGGATCCCCAGCAGCCGTGTAAATGCTCAGGAATAGTGGCCTGAGAGTAACCCTAGAGGAAAGCTGACAAATAAAGGGGATCCCTAGCCATCTAGAGAGTTAGCCAAATTGATGAACTCTGAGATCGACTCAAAGATTCTGCCTTACAAAAACTGATTGAGAGAGCAATTGAAGACATCTGGCATCAACCTCAGACCTCAACAAATAAGTACATACACATGCAAAAACACACATGGAAATAAATATGCGCAGACACACACACACACACACACACACACACACACACACACACACGCAATGTCATTAGGTACTATGATGTGTCAGTTGACCTCAGATCTCAGTCTGCTTTTAGAGGTCTATAAATGGAATGCGTTGCAGTCACACTCTTTAAAGTTTTATTTTTAGATTTATATATATTTTCATGTGTATGACTGCTTTATCTGTATGTACGCATATGTACAATGTGTGTTTCTGGTAGCCATAAGGGTCAGAAGAAGAGTATCAGATCTGCTAAGACTGGAGCTATGACAAACAGTTATGAGCTGCCATATGGAGGCTCGGAATCAAACCTGGGTCATCGGCAAGAAGAAATAAATGCAACTAACCACTGAATCAATTCTCCAGCCCCTACTCAAACTTTCAATTTCAGCTTTATATATTTATAATCTCAGATGTATCTTTCTGTTTATAATCATCCAAGAACCAATTCACTCAATTATGTGCTGAAGATATACATGTATGGATCTAATCATGTATTGTCTACGATCTTCGATGATTTTCCAAATTGTTTTTAATTCAGTGTCCTTATATATAAAATGATCTAAAATGCAAGTAGTGTCTCTGACGCTCTCATAATAGCTGCTAGAATTAGGTAAATTAACACATGGAGTGTTTTAAAATCTTGGCGTAAGACACAACCTCAGTAAGTGTTAAGCTTCTTCAACTGACTGGGCTGTGGACCAGGAATTGACTGTGTGTTGATAAAAAATGTAGGACTTAGTTCATCACAGCTTGAAATACAGTGGGTAGCATTACTTTAAGCCAGTTTTGTATGGGTTACCTACATTTCTGCATGCCTGATGAGCAGTTGCATTAACAGGAGTAATTCAGCTTTTTCAGACAACAGTGAGGTCTGGGTAGAGAATAACATTGAAAGCTGGTGTCTCTCTTGATCACAGAGTATCAGTTTACTCACACACACACACACACACACACACACACACACACACACATACACACACACACACACACACACACACACGACAGTAGTGTCTTGCTCAGGAAGAGTATGTTTGCAGGCTTGCTTGCAGCCCATTTAATGCACTGTGGTTTCCCAAATTTGGAATGCTTCTCCTACAAGGCATCCTGTTGCCTGCACAGATGTTACCCATCATCACATTCCTTTGTAGAGAATGAAACTCAGTCAGCTAGTGCAAATGCTGATTATTTTTGGATACTGATATATCTGTAGATACTTAACGCTTTGTTTTTGTCTTGAATATAGCTTAGTTTACTTTTGCTAGTGCCTGTGATATCTGGGAGAGCTGACTTCTTGGTGTGCTAATAGGATAAAAGAAATATAAAGCATGTCTGTATGATATATATATATATATATATATATATATATATATAAACTTTTGAATACATGTAACAAATGCATTCTGTTGCTTGATATTTCCTTTAAAAAATTAGGTACTTCTACACAAAAAATCCAATTATTGAACAATTTTTAGAGGAAAGTCCTATTTAATATGAAATTGAAAAACAATAATAAGCTCTAAGAAAATAAAAAACATAAAATGTTAGTGAATGACTATTTGAGATGCTCATCTTTCATGTCTTCCTTCCCTTCCAGAGATGGCTCAGAAATCTGGCCAATTTTATTATGTTTCACTCTAGAGAATGAAAATGGTAATGTTATCTCCACCTTACTTAATGAACTACAGTTTGATTCCTTAATATTAACCATTTCATTCCCATAACACTCATGTTTCTAGATGGGTTAATAAATGTTTATAAATATTATTTTAATAGAAAATATTAGTTAGTTCTTTGAGAATTATATACAATCCCCATAACATTCATGTTTCTACATGGTTTAATAAATGTTTATAAATATTATTTTTATTAGAAAATATTACTTAGTTCTTTGAGAATTATATACAATATATCTGGTTAATAATCACCACTCTTCCTCAACACCCTCTAGATCACCCATAGTTAGGGAACCCGTTCATCTTTGTGTCTTTTTTTTGGTTTTGTTTTGTAAACCCATTAAGCCCAGTCTGTACTATCCATATGTTCTTGGATGAATGGATTTCCATTGGAGCATTGTTAATGAACCAGCAGCCATGCCCTTAAAGAAAATTGACTCTGCTGCTCCAAATACTCATATAATTATTTCCCTTATCTAAGGTATGAAGACCTCATTAAAACCCCAGAGTAGCCACACCATGTTGACTCCTTTCTTCTAAGCTTCCTGTTAGTTTTTAATGGCATGGGATTTGGCCCCTCACATTATGTCAGCTAAAGAAGCTAACGTGGCCTTATTTTCTCATGATTTAAATGATAGAGAGTCCAACTCCTCTAGGCCTTCATATTACCTAATGAGAATTCCAACTCATCAGCAAGGAACTTCCCGTATTGCCCTGTAATAACCTTTGTTCATTCTGTCTCACTCTGTAACCTTTCCTCCACTTAGGCCTTCTAGCTTTCAGATCGGCCTTATCCCGGGGGCAAAGTGACAGCTGGAGGCTGGAGAATAAAAACACCAGATTCCTGGCTTTTATGCTTTAAAAAAATGTAGAAGGTTACTTGAAAATCAGGTTTTCTTTGCCTTAAAGGGATAAGAATTCTCAGGGGACTGAAGATATGGGAGAGAATTGGAAGGGAAGTAGATTCCTGGTGCTAAAGAAAACTTAGGAAATAGTCTCCTCCTAGGATTCCCCTTGGAGGAGTCAGTTCCTCACAACTCAATGGAGCATTAGAAGTTCTTTCTAGAAGAAATTTGATAGGATTCAATGTTTGGACCTCTTTGCCTCAGCTGCTATGTAGTAGTAGCCTAGGAAGATCCAGGAGCAAGGAAAACCTGTAATTTCTAGGTTAACCCTAAAGTTTTAAGTTTACCCAAGGAAATTGAGCCGACTTGGAGTTGACTGAACTAGTTAATACTTTATGCTTTCAAGAAGTATCTTGAATCTTTTCAAGATTGTATAATAGAGAATACGTAAAGATTACATCAATCTCCTCTTGTTTTGAGGACATAGATTAACAACATTCTGACACTAACTGGTGATTATTTATCCATGAATATAAAGACATTAATTTAAGCCCGGCGGTGGTGGCATACACCTTTAATCCCAGCACTTGGGAGGCAGAGGCTGGCAGATTTCTGAGTTCAAGGCCAGCCTGGTCTACAGAGTGAGTTCCAGGACAGCCAGGACTACACAGAGAAACCCTGTCTCGAAAAACCAAAAAAAAAAAAAAAAAAACAAAGACATTAATTTAAATATGTACACTAAATGACCATTTTATTTGACTTCATTTTCAAGTGGCATGACCCAAAGCTTTAGCATAAAAGAGAATGCAAGAGATTTGGTATTGGATTGTGATTCTCTAGATGTAAATAAAAGACATTGCAATCCAATGATTCTCAAATCTTGATGTGCATGAAGATCAGCAGTATCCATTAACCTGGACCCCTGAGATCTCTCAGACACTGGACCCCCAAGCAGGCATATACCAGCTGATATGAAGCCCCCGACACGTATACAGCAGAGGCCTTCTAGGTCTGAGTTCAGTCCTAACCCTCAAGAGATTGGAGGCCCCAGGGAGTTTAGACATCTGGTTGGGTAAGGGGTGGGGACATCCTTATGGAGACAGGGGGGTGGAGAGGAGGTATGGGATGTGGAACAGTCATAGGGTGGACTGGAAAGGAGAATAAAATCTAGAGTATAACTAAATAAATAAACAAAAAATAAATAAATAGGTAAATAAAAGATTAAATTAAAAAATCATCCAGAAAACAATTCTCAAATGGAAACACATATTTGCCAAGTTTGGTCTGAGATTATCTACTTATTCCTTTTAACAATGATTTATTTATTTGTACTTTGCATGAATTTGTGTTTTTTCTGTCTGTATATCTGTGTGAGAGTATTGGATACTTTGGAGGTGGAGTTACAGACAGTTGTGAGCTGCCATGTGGTGCTGAAAATTGAAGCATTTTCCTCTAGAGGAATAGTGCTCTTAACAGATGAGCCATATCTCCAGCCCCGGGATTATCTACTTCTTACCTATAGAAAAATTATACTCTAGGACTACGGAACACACTTTAAGAACCAACATTTTAATTAACAATTATTATTGAATATCACATTCCACATTGCCCAAGGACAGATTCTCGATTTCTTCTCTTCCATCTGTTCACGTCAAGTTTCTCATATTCTCAGCCTATCTACAGCTGACGATGTTATGACCTGATTATCAAATATCTGAAATTACTTTTAGGTTTTGAAAAATATACTGGTTATTATCCATACAGTGCATGGTGTGCTTCCAGGAAAAAAAATACAAACACACAGTTCCGCCTTCTGAAATTTATAAAACTTTAATTCACAGAGTTGGCAGTTCAGATGTGGCTATTTCGGTTATTTATTTTTTAAGAAAAATTAAAATTTATATTTGGATACTAAAAGAAAATGGTAACTGTTGAAGGAATAGAAATATGGTTTTATCCTTAAGTAAGATGGTTACTTTGTGTCGCTTTGGGGTTCCAAGATGTGCTATTGCAGGGTGTTGCCATGTTCCTCTGGTAAAATCCATTCTCATCTAGCGTGTGGAAGATCACTGCAGACTGAAAACAAAGGTATACACAAGAACTTGAAGGTTCTTATTGTTCTTACAATAGGCAAAATGACCTGGATAAACCTAAATTTTATGTCAGTTTTCTTTATGTCTTCCTTAAAAGAAATATACACACTGGAAAAGAGCTGTGTTATGGAAACAGATATCCCAAGTGGAGAATGGCAAACAAATTGTTTCCTGAGTGGATAATGGTAAAAAATTACATAGCATCTCTATTTTCTAATCTGTATAATGGTGATAATTATTGCTTTCATCTAATGAGATGCTGTGAAGAGGAGATGAGTTCAACTGTGCAAAGCATGCAAGGCTTATCTAGAAGAGTGTGGGCACTTCGAAGGTTAATTGTGATCCTTTTAAAGCATCATCATTAATGCTCTCATGCTTGAGCATGTCTTGCTCAAGATGATATGATGGTAAGATAATCTCAGTGAGGTTGCCCTTTACTTCACTAGCAGAATGAACCTGAGTTTGCAATGAACAAGATTCTAACCTCTGAATGATGAACTGCTATCATTCATGTATATTTAATTCTTGCAAATTTTATATCTTCCAGTTGTGCTGGGAACTTCATTATATTAAGGAGGTTACCTTCATAAATGCCATAGGGGATTAAAATTAAGAATTATTATGCCAAACACCTTAAAATTGACATTATTCTAAAGGAAAAGAATGTTTCTAATGTCCTATAAAATTTCCTCATCAAAGACTAAAATTAGCCAGAATATAATATCTCATAAAGTTGATATAAAAAGTGCTTAGCACCCATGTTCTTATTTGGCTGAAAGAGACCAAAGCAATAGCATTATACAACCATTTACGGACTAAAAATTCTACAGTCTTCACTGATTAGACATCATAGTTAAATTTAAATTAAACTTGGCAGGTTTACACTCTTTACCTACCATTGGTGCTATGTGAATCACTAACAAAGTATTTAACTCTGCCTTTTTCCTCTTGGAATCTATCTTTTTATAAGGGAGGCAATTATCATAATTGAGAGGATCAGAACAACATAAAGAACAATAGCACTAATTGCATACAATTAAGTGTCTGAATATAAGGTGCAGGCAGTAGAGCATATGATTATATAGAGGAAGTCTATTTTCCAATATTGAGATTTGTTGCTACAGAAGATAAGACTTAAAATGGGTCATTGGAAGTAGGTGGGTGTTGAACATCTACCAGTTACCTACAGGCAGGGGGACAGTACTGTTAAAACCTCTGTCCTACTTTTATAGTGAGAATGAAGTGGGTACCTGGGGATGCAATTAAGTTTTAGGATTTAAAGTTGCATGTCCACTTAATTTTATAAAACAAACAGACGCATCTGAAAATAGCTACAAAATTATTTGTTTTCCACAAAAGTTATTGGATTTCAAAATAATTTAAAGAAGTTTTCTCTAAACACAAAGTCTTGTTTATGCTTATCAAATATATTTTTGTTTGTTTTTGAGCACATTTGAAATACCTAATATTTCGTTTGTTTGCTTATTTGATTTCAGTACATCCCAACTGCAGTTTTCCTTCCCAAATTCCAGTCATCCACCCTATCCCAAGTCTCCTCTCCCACAGATCCACTTTTTCTCCATTTCTCTAGTTGGTCTGAAACTTTTGGGTTATTATAAGTTGTTTAAATTTTTCTGAGAGTTTTGATTTTTCTCTCTGTTCTCTGCTGACACCTTTTGTGTACAGTTAGAGCCTAGGTCCCAGTGTCATCTTGCCCATGGGGCTGATGACAATCTTTGTGGGTAGCTTTCCTCTCTGCTTTCTCTCTTTGAATGACAGCAGCATAGACCTTTGGCTTCATTTATTCTAAAATATTTAAATCAAATTATAAAACTAATGTATTAAAAATGAGAAAGAAATTCAAACCAGATCCCTCTGGCTGCTGTGATTTATTAGTTCAATTGGCCTTTGTCTGTGGCTAGTTAGCCCAGTGGGTTAGAACACAGTGCTAATGATGCCAAGATCAAGGGTTTAATCCTCCCTGGCTTACTTAGCCTTGTCCCATTCCACAGGCAGAACCAGGTTCATACCCAGCCCAAGCTTCATCTGGACACATTTGCCTTGTTAGAGGCAGATATCAAGACTGTTCAGTGAATTAGCTGAGATTTGTCTTTACAAACAAAGGAACAAGCAACATACTTGTGGACGTGTAATTAAAGATTTATTACATAGGTAAAAATGACTTGTTTTTTTTACTCACAAGTAAGTTAATTCACATGTAAGTTTTTGACTGCACATGGAAAAGAATGAAGACATCCAAACATTTATTAGATGAAGTTGAGATTTTAAATGTGCTGAGTTTTGGTCTGTTGCTTCATACTGTGATGTTAAATGCTGGCCCCCAGTATCTGCTTGCCTCAGGTATGACAAAATCCTCACGCACAGAAAGTAATGCTATGTTGCTTTGCTTCTTAATTTAAAACTATTGGTTAAATAAAGAAGCCAACAGCCTATAGCTGGGCAGAAGAGAGATAGATGGGGCTTCCTTTGCCAGGAGAGGAGAACAGAAGGGTGAAAAGAGGAGAAGATGCCTTGGGGTAGATAAATACTGAGAACATAGCCAGAAGGGTGGCCCAGGCAGAATGTGTCAAGTTATAGCAGGGTGTTATTGACAAGAGAGTAGACAAAATAGCATAGAGTATTGATATCTGCCCAGCGTTCATGTTTTAAGGCTTATTATAAATATAAATATTTTGGAACTGAATGATCAAAGGTAGAAAGAAACTCTCAATATTTTCCATATGTAATGGCTATTCCTGGCTGTCAACTTGACTATATCTGGAATAAACTACAATCCAGAATTGGAAGGTTCACTTGTGATCCAGATCTTGAGGCTGGGAGATACAAGTTTCCGACCTGGAGTTTGGCATGGAGATCTTGAGGCATTGTGGCTATGAATCCCAGGAGACTAAAACAAGGAGATCTCTGAGTTCAAAGTCATCTGGGACAAAGCAAATTCCAGATCCAGTTGTGATAGTACATACCATTAATCTGGGCCAGGCCTTCTTCTGGAGGTCCATATAAGGACATTGGAAGAAGGAAGACTCACCCTTCTTTGCCTGGTTGCATTTACTTGCCAGCACATCTGTTCAATCTACTAGCCTTGTGAGACTGAGCATCTACTAGATCCTTGGACCTCCCATTCACAGCTGATCATTGTTAGAGAGTTGGACTACACACTGTAATTTGTCATCATAACAAATTCTTGTACTGTACTGTGCTGTACTGTACTGTATAGAGACTGTCCATAAGTTATGTTACTCTAGAGAACCCTATAACATAAATGTATTTTAACTGTGGAATTATTCAACCAGGTTAATCCACATAGCCATCCTCTTACTCTTTGCTTGCCTTAGTAGTATCTTGATATTCTTTTATCTTAGATAATATAATCTTCTGTTATTAAATAGGAGATTTAAACAGAAGGTTTAATAATAGAAAATATAAATAAATATATTTACACTTAACAGAAATGATAATTTGTGATTTATGAAAATGCTTCAGTAATATAGAGGTACTAAGGAAAGATGAGGTAAGCCTTGGCAGAGTATCCAATGAGTCAGTGACAGGGTGAAGTGTAAGAAGAGCTAATGAGGGAGGAGTAAGGAGAGGTAGAGGAGGAGTAAGGAGAAGAAGAGGAGAAGGAAGAGGAGGAGCTAGGGGAGAGAGACCAGAGAGAGGGGAACATGTTCCCATGGAGGGGATTAGCTATCCTTGTTGTCTATGTTGCTGCCCTTTCTCTCTTCCTTCCTTGAGTCAGGTCTTTCATGTAGAATCTTCTCTTATTCAGATCGGACTTTTATCAATTTTGATGGAATCCATATTGTTTCACTTATAGAAATATAAACAAAACCTCTTCCTCAAAGTTCTCTGACCTCCATTCTGATGTTAAAGCATCTTTAAAGTATACAGATTGATACAATTCAGGTGGTTTTTGTTTTTTCCTACAATCCAGTGTCTTTGGGCTAACCTTATTCACTCTTTCAGTTTATCAAAGTACAGTTAGATTTTTATGAGTTCACACATAAACTAGACACTTAGGCATTTGCATTTCATCCCCAGGCTTCGCATCCACTTAAAGACAGAAACAATCAGGGCATATTACATAAGTTGTCAGTATACCATGTCTCCAATACCTAGTTTAGTTTTCTCTAGTTATTCTATGGATTGCTGAAAGGAAATGGCCTAGTTCATGTTATTTGATGCTGGGGTACGAATGAACTCCTGTAGGGGGTTTCCTGTGGGTCAGGGATTACTTCTCATATCTTTTGCTGATCTTCAAGGCCTACCCTTCCTACGCCTTCTACAAATCCAGGAAGACTGAGAAGAGAAGTCTCTAGGAATGCCTTGTCTACAATCCATTTACAAATGACCTCATCTCCCACAGTAAAAACCGTAGACATTTTGATATCAAGCATTATTGGCATTGCTAGTCTAATTACATAGTGATTATTAGGATGAATATCAGAAATAGTTCTAAACTACTCCTCCATGGGTACTGACTGTGTTATAACTGTCTAAGAACTTTTCTATAGCCTGCATTTGTATTTTCAAAAACAAAAGTTTCAATTAATACCTGTTTAGCATCCAGATGTGATATTGCCCTGCTTATAGCAGATGTTAATCATGTAAGAAGTCAATAGAAGTCTGTCTGGGCTCTGCACAATCATTATGAAGGACCTAGACCTTTTTCCTTGTTCTTCTACCTTATTGCTCTAAAATCTTCAAATGTACATTATATAATGATAGAGTCATCAAATTGCATCTTATATCAGCTAATTGACCTCCACGTAACAATATTTTTCATGGTATTAACACCTTTAGCCCTGTTAATACTTTCCATAATTGTAGCTTCTCCTGGCAATCATGTCAGCCATTGTAATTAAGTGCCAACTTCCAAGTACAGCTGCTGCTAATTCTTTTCTGTTTGTGGGGGATAATCCTGTCTTGAGTAGCTCAGATATTTGACACCTGTATCACATTACGAATTCCGTACATTACTATTGATTATTTAAAATGTTTAAGATCTCGTATTTGAACAGGATTCTAGACTAGTTGTTCATTTTGTGAATTTTTATCATTTTCTGGCGTTTGTTCCTGGGTAACTAGGAAAGGCAGTGGTTTGTGTGTGTGTGTGGGGTGGGGGCTTGCCTTTCCTCAATGTCATTAAGAGGTGGCACTGTACATTCAATAGGCTGTATCCCTTTGATCCTTAACTTCATTAGGTACCATTGGTTCACAACGAAATACTTTCTGCTCTCCTTACTTTGTATTTTGTCTCTCAAGCCTCATACTATCATAACCAAATTTTCTTATTGAACAACTATTTTTTCAACCCTTTGGGAGAAGAAGCATATAAAAACTGCAATTGAAAGACTCCAGTGGCCACAGTTGTAATAAATACTGTGATCATATTTTTCAAGTAGTATTTCTAGCTCCTCAACTCCTACTGATTCTGTTAAGGGATCTGAAATGGGGTTTCCCATGCAAGAAAAACCTGTCTATCTAATTAAAATTGTCTCTTGGGTTAGATTACTGTGATTTGCTGCCCCAGAAAAGGCTTCCTTGCTCTGGGTTCTATGCTTCTGACACTTCTGAGTATCCTTCCTCTGGAGATGATCCCGGGAGAATTTCTCCTCTGCACCTTCTGTCAGATGTTTCCTGTCCTCTGTGAAGTTTCCATGATATGTTCTCTGCTTTCTGAAACACTGGTAGGCTTTCTTCTTCTACAATCACTTTGGGTACCAGATGTAACTATAACATTTAGATGAGAGCAATAGCCAAGCCATGTGAACACAGGACTTGGGCTGAGCCCAGAGTATTTCCTTCTCTGTTCTAACTATTCCTAGGCCTAGGCCTGGAAGCTTCTAGCCTTGCCAGTTTAAATGTAACTTTTATTCATTAGATGTAACTGTCATCTTAGAGGCTTATTGCTGAATAAACTAACTCTTTTCTGAACTTTGACTGGCTGAATCAACTCAACTGTTTTGGCTTAAAATCCTTTCCAAGCAGACTAATTTAAACTGGGTTCTCTCAGCTTCAGACTGAATTGCTCTGCTTGGCCTTACAGTAACTTAGGAAATCTGTTCTAAACTTCTGGTTTCTTCTGGCTTTTTCTGGTGTGTGTGTGCATGCTGCTCTTGTGAGAGTTGGGCATATCCTGTCCTGACTCATTATATCAAATCTTTTTCGGATTTATCATTTTGTCTGCCCCTCAACATCACTTTGAAATATGGCTGCTTCCTTCTAGAAACTAACCTTACCTTCATTGTTAGGGATTAAAGGTATCACAGAGACATATAAGATCTTTGAATGTGATCCATTGCTAGAGCAGTGATGGTGCTTGATTAAAATTCCTCGACACATCACTTCAAGTATGTTTTGACCCATGAAATTATTATATTATTTTTCTATTGCTGCTATAACCATTTACACAAAACATTGTGACCTCAAGCAATGCACGATTTCCTACTTCAGAGGGTAGAAGTATAGAATTTTTG
Organism: Grammomys surdaster; assembly: GCF_004785775.1. Classification (NCBI taxonomy): domain Eukaryota; kingdom Metazoa; phylum Chordata; class Mammalia; order Rodentia; family Muridae; genus Grammomys; species Grammomys surdaster. Next base: position 4,753,386 of record NW_021621467.1, read on the forward strand.
CTTATCATTGATGTCTATGTTTTAGCCTTTTCAGTGTTTACAGGACTCTTACGATCTGGTTCTTGAGTCCATTCTGTCTTGAAAGTTAGTGACAACATGTAGATTATTTTTTCTTACTTTTTATGAATATGACACTCATTCTGATCTCCCTCTTTTGAGGCTCTTGGTAATTATATTGGTCCTGCATAGATGTTCAAGGTGATGCTCTTATTTTAGGTTCTATTAATTTGCAGGCTAATTTACTTACAATATTAACTTCTCTTTGCTTTGTTAAATGACATCCTCTAGCCAGGCGTGGTATTAATAAGCCTGAAGACCTAGGCAGGAGGATATTGCATTGCAAACCTATGTGAGCTGTTTATTAAGGCTCTGGTTATCATTACTCAGGCAAAATGCTCTGCTACTTTGAATGCCAATTCATCCCAAGAGATACTGGGGAAATCCAGTACAACCTACTCCTCCTGAAATTTCTTTGAAGATTTATCTCATTAAGTTCCAGCTAAAAATATTTCTGGATATTTAATAAAGATTAAAAGTATATGTTTCTCGCCCCCCCTCAATGAGAAATATTTATGTTTATTTTGGATCTTTTATGAGCACTTCAGTGGTTGGATTATAGAACACATAGGAAGATTTTGCTAGGTGGGTTGAAATTCTACATCAGGACTCAAAGTAAAGAGCGGGTAATAGTGCATACAGATGGTGATGAAACAAAAGGTAAACTATGCAGAGCATTATTAGCCTATTAGTCTATATGATCAAGTTATGTCCATTGTTCTTCATCTAATTATGGCACCTGTATATAATAGTGATGAAAATCAGTGCCCCAGTGACAAGGCTGCATTCTCTTTTCTGAATGGATCACTAATACTAAATATTATTGGCTTACATTTATCTTAAGCCATATTTGTACCGAAATCTAACAGAAGAGCTCTTCCTTGTAATGTATGTATTTTTTCATGTGTTTTCATGGTGAAAATATCTGAATATGGATGGTCATCTGTAATGTACACAGGCATACAAATTGTATACATTTGTTTATTTAGGTACCTCATTGTTGGATGATGGGAAGCAATTGAATCAAGCACTCAGAGTTTTACACCTCTTCCCCTCTCAGTTATATCCTCAGTCTCCTAGGAGACCTTCATCAGGTCATTTGCTTGTTTATCTGTGAAACAAAATGTTTTAAACTGATGACTCTTAGTACCCTTCAGCAGGAATCACCCTATTTTTTTAATTAACATTCCAATGAAGGCTGCAGCTTTAGTTGTTATTTTTCTTTCTCATTTCTTGGTCCATACTTTGTCTAGAATTTAATTCTGGACAGAACTTTGCCAGGTTTTGCTTGTCCATGTAAGGGACAGTATGACATGGTTTCTTGACTCTAGAACAGAGCTAGCAGGGCATGGGCCTTCACACAAGTATTGATGGTTGTTGTGGGTGTAAGGCTTGTTTGTATATATATATATATATATATATATATATATATATATATATATATCCTCTCTGCCAAGGTTGATTGATGACTTCATGATTATCAGAGATAGCACAAGTCCAGGAAGGCATAGGTGTGTATATGTCTCAGCAAAATGGTAGAATGCTGTGACTTTCAGGACAGCCCATAAGGCTATGGGAAGGAACTCTGAAAACATGAATATAAAAACATACAATTTCTTAACTATGCAAACTATAAAGATGCAATATAAATTGTATAAGGAGCTTCAGAGATCTAAAGGAACAGAGGCAGCTGCACTATGAGTTATCTTGTCAAAAAGACACTAAAGAAGGAAGTAAAGAGATTTAGGGAATGGTGATTATAAGGCAAGATGCCACTAGCTAAATTTTTGTTGTTTATGCTTACAAAGTCACATAGATTCCTGAGTTCAAGGTCAGCATGAGACAGAGGGAGGTTAGGTCCAGGCTCAGGTGTGGTAGGAATAGTAGTTTCAGGATGGGGTCCCCCAGCTATCTTATTGTCTATGTCTGTGCTTGCTGTCTCTTTGTAAGAACCAAGGTGCTAGGGTCATGTGATGCTGATTCATGGGATAGTCCAAAGAGAGCCTGTAGTAATGACTGAAGATATGTAAATAAAAAACCGGGCTCTTGATCTGCAAGGGATGAGCTATCCAGAGAGTTCTTAGAATAGCAAGAGAAAGTTGTCTCCAGCAGAGCAGAACACAGTGAGCAGTCTGAAAAGCTGTCTTGATCATGAGCAGGAGAGAGAGAGAGAGATGGAGGGAGGGAAGGAGGGAGGGAGGGAGGGAGGGAGGGAGGGAGGGACAGACAGAGAGACAGAGAGACAGAGAGAGACAGAGAGAGAGAGAGAGAGAGAGGTCTGAAAAACAGAACATAGGCCATCAACTTGGAGCCATGACTTGACTTCAACTTGTTTGGTTCACTCCTCCCAAACACCCCTTCTCTCAGCAATCTCTATCCAAGCCAAGGCTGGTCCTTGGCAGAACTTAGATTTATACTCATTTTCTTTGCTATCACTGCAGAGTAGAAATAAAATATCACTAAAAATTATTTTTGTAAGAATATTTGTCAAACACTTCCAGCCAATGCATGACCTTTTATTAGTACCAAAAAGTATTCTTTACTGTTATGAATATTTATAGTACTGTCTTAGTTTTCTATTGCTGTGAAGAGACACCATGACCAAGGCAACTCTTATAAAAGAAAGCATTTAATTGGAAGCTTACTTACAGTTTCAGAGTTTTAGTCCATTGTCATCATGGGAGCATGGCAGCATTCAGGCAGGCAAGGTACTGGAGCAGAAGCTGAGAGTCACATCCTGATCTACAGACCAAGGGATAGGTGTGGCTTGTCTTAGGCTTTTGAAACCCCAAAGTTCAATCCCACAGCAAGGCCACAGCTCTTAATCCTTTTAATCCTTTCAAAGAGTTCTACTTTCTGGTGATTTAACATTCAAACATAGGACCATATGAGGAGCATTCTTACTTAAACCACCATACACTCTAAAGGATATGTAAGACACAGCAGTTTGGAATATATCCTGGCTTCAAATTCTTAGTAAAAACATACACTGAACACCTTTAAATCTTAATTTTAAGGTAAAAGAGTCAATCAATTTCAGTAATTATCCTGTGAAAGAGACAGATATTAAATATATCATTTTGAAAAAAAGTAATTAAGATACAGGACAGTAGTGAAGTAAAAGTTGGAGTTGTTAAGATTGTTAGACAGGATGTCTGACCTTGGAGGGAAGATGTCCTTGAATGCTAGCTTCAGTTACTTGCTTTTCTTGATCTTAAGATCTCTCACAGTACAAGGAATTTCCCACTTCCTTACAATAGAAACGGTGAGCAGTTTGATACCGAGTTCCACAGTACAGTTTTCAATGATCCCATGTGCCCTCTAATCTTACACTAATTTATAAATTATTCTAAGAGACTTGTTTGTCTTCAATACTTGCACAATAGATACTCAATAATCCATCCATAACATTTTGGAATTTGGAGATAAAACTCTCATGTTCCTGCACTGAAACAGCCATGGTTGTGATGGGGAGACTTTAACAGTCATCAGCATCGAGGATTTTAAGATATAAATCCTTTACAAACTCGGAAGTGTTAGCAAGTGAGGAAGATTGATGTGTATTTCTGGTGCTGGGTTCTGTTGAATTCTGAAAATGGTAGTAGAAGATACAAAGCTCTTTCTTCACTTCATTTTTTACTATTTTTTAAAGGTTATAATATAATAACATTTTCTTCTTCCCTCAAATACCTCCCATGTGCCCTTCCCAGCCCTCTTTCAAATTCATGGCCCTTTTTTCCACTAATAGTTTCATATATAAACTAGTCTGTGTGCCCTTCCCTAGAAAAGGCCACCTGTCCTGAACTTCCCCTACCCCCACTTTTCTCATTTGCCAATGAGTCTTTGTGTAAGGTTGAAACCTTGTGGATTTTTCCCCATCCACTTTGGCTTATCCATTGGTGTCACCCTTGTTCAACTCTCATTTATACAACCTTTCTGGTGAGACTTTATGGGTACAAACTTTCTGATCATCACACTTTTACAATCTTTCTGCTCCCTCTTCTGAAATGTTCCCCAGCCCTAATTGTGCGACTGTTTTGTAGACTTATCTATGGCTATTGCAGAAGACTCTACAACTTATACTTTACTAAACGAGCACAATCCCTAAAAACAATCTATAAAAATTTTTAATTGTACACTTAGATAAGTATAGTCTTTATCCCTCATCAAGAAAACTTCTTTTGTGAGTCATGAAAATAATTACAGAAAACCACAACTGATCCAAATGCAGAGAGCTGTATGAATGCAGGTGAAGGTTGTCCATGCAAGTGAAGCAAGTGTCAGAGTTGGAGGGTTATAGAATTGGGACTATGGGATGTGATAAACTACTTTAAAAATGTCAGACAAAGAATCAAGGCTCTGGCTAAATCATCACTGGAATGTGTATCTCGAAGAATGGATCAGAAGATGTTTGACTATGGGACTGAATGAGATAGCTGGACAAACTCAGATTTACAGCAATAGATGTAAGTAGAAGCATTAGAAGAAGTGTAAATTTTAGGATGTACTGAAGGTTAAGACCAGATTCAGGCAGTGTGAGAAGAGAGAATGTTGGGAGTTTCACAGGTATTCTCAGTTCATCTGCAAGGTGGAGTTTCATTATCCGTGGCAGACACCCAAAGAGGAAGCTCAGGTTGGAATGTGGGTAGATGGATGCTGTTATGACTCTGTACCCCTCAGAACTGCCTGGAGAGAAGCTGTAACCGATGAGTGTAGATCCCAGAAAAAGGGTCTAACCAGAGTATATCACCTTGGGACAAGGGAGTTATAATCATATAAAGCAAGTTCTTCTATATCTCCTTGATAGGAGTAGTCTTCCACCAGAAAGGGTACAGTTTAAAATCTGAACTACATAAACTCTTAATAATCGCATTTTAAGATTTGGCTGACAAAATAATGAATGTATGAAGCCATCACAAAAAAAACCAACGCAATCATTATAGTTTGTGTGAGTGTAAGGGAGATATAGCCATGCACACACCTATACTTGCATATGTCACCTCTTTAAAGAACTGTCCCCCAAAACAGAGGTGGTTCTGGTGGGAGGGTGTAATGGCTTCAAAGTATGAGCTTTAGTGTGTATGTGTCTTTGTGAGTGTGTGTGTGTATGTGTGATTTACTCTATGCAACATTAACACATTCCACAAAGAGTTATTTCCTTTGAAAAAGTCTAGGCCTTTTGGTCTTTATTGAAAAAATTTCTGTTTGTCAGAGAGGTAAAGGTTGAGTTAGATGTGATGACTATACTGGAGTATAATTATATTCTTAAAAATAAGTTTTTATTTCATTTTGTAGAAGGTTTTAAGCTATTTGCATATAAACAACACATTTAAATGGTAGCTAATGGGTAGCCAATTATTTCTCTGGCTGCATTCAAACCAGCTGGTAAAGGCCAGAAAAGGTATCCCTTTATCCTACCAGGATGACAAGCCATCAAAATGTGTCTTTTAAGTGAAGATGTTGCAAAGAAACAAGTATTGTTAGCCTGTGGGCACTTCAAAGGCACTGTTAATTTTCATTTAGGTTTACTTTTAACGAAGGGACGAATCCCGTATTTTCCCCCGGCCTGTTTTATCACTCTCTTCACTTACACTTGTCCTTCCTTTAATCTGGTTCTAGCATCATCGGAGTTGATGCTGTATGAAAAAGCTCCCAGAACTTGAGCAACCCTGGCCAGGCCGCCAGGTGACCGAGACTGGGTGGGGACCGGCGGAGTTTTGAGGGCGCGGAGCCTCTCGCATACCAATCTCCTCCCACCAGCATCTCTCGCCTGGAGGCGGAGAGGGCTGCAAACTTCGCTCCAATCCGCAGCCGCCCTCCCCAGGGTCCCCCTGCTGGGCGACCCGCCCGCTGTGGACCCGAGTTGGTGGAACTTTTCTGATAAACTGCTCCTGAGAGCTGGGGAGGCAAGCTCCCCGCCTCCCCACATTCCGGCTATCCTGCCCCCGCCTCCCGGTCCTCGCCCAGCTGCCCGCGTTGGTGATAGGACGAGTCCCGGGCGTGCATTGTGTGTATGCAAACCACCGCTCGGCTCCTGGGGCGGCTCTAGCTGGGACCTGGCTGCCGCTGCTGCTGGCGCTGCGGAGTAGGCTCCCACCTCGGATGCGGTCGCCTGAGCCAGAGCCGAGCGCTGTCATGCTCCTGCCGCGGGGCGGGCTGCAGCGTCGCCCCGTCGCTATATAAGCGCGAGGAGAGGGGGCACCCGGAGGGGCTGAAAATGAAGGTGCCCGCGCATGGGCCGCCGCTGATTGCCAACCCCTCCGGAGCTCGCTCCCGGCGCGGAGCCCGAGGCAGCCGAGGACCCGCCTTAGCCGCAGTAGCAGCTGGTTCAGCGACGCGGACGGCGGCGGCGGTGGCGGTGGCGCCCCTCGCGCCAGCGCGTAGAGCAGAGGCGGCGACTCCGGGGCCGCCGCTGGCCCCGCTGCCATGAGTTGTGCGGAGGTGATGTATCACCCCCAGCCGTATGGAGCGCCCCAGTATCTGCCCAACCCTGTGGCAGCTGCAACCTGCCCTACAGCCTGCTATCATCCGGCTCCCCAACCTGGCCAGCAGGTGAGTCACCGGCCGAGCAGCCTTCCGGGGGCGGGGACGAGGGGCGCCGGGTATCGGTGTCAGGCTCACACCGTGCCCCGTCGGGTCCCGAGGCCGTGAAGGATGCTTTAGGATTTGCTGGGAACCATAGGAAGAAAAAGACACTCCCGGAAGGGCAGAACTGAGCATGGCAGGGCTGGGATCTCTGGAAAGGCTTTACCTGGCCGGGGGCTTATTTAAGCTGTGTCACCTGGACTCAGAGACTGTTGCTCCCAGCTGCGCTGGTCCGTAGGACGCAGTTCCCTGAAGCTCACAAAAGGCATCTGTCTTAGGACTGTGTGAGTAAACTTTTAACTCAAATACTTTAGTTTCCTTGGGCAAGTAGAATATTCCAGCGTTTTCTGGAGTAAGTGGCGGGAGTGTGCGACTGATATAGCAGAGGTTACCTGAACAGGAAACTCATGTAGTGACCGGTCTGGGACTTTTAGGGTGGAACACTGGTCGGATGTAAGACACATTTGGTGTTTCTAGAACTTATCCATTGCCTTTCTCCCTGCGGCTGTGATTTAGATAGGGATTCTCAAAAGGCTCTTCATTCACTTTCTATTCCTAACAAAGCACAGAGCTGGTTGGTGTTCATAAGTGGACTTGTGTTTCTTAGCTCAGAGGTAGCCAGGAGTATCGGCATGCCTGGGCCCCACCCAGCCAAGGGAATGAAAATGTTGGTAAAAAGGACCCGACAACTAGGAGATGATGAGAGGAGACACCGGAAAAACTAGCCACTAGGAATTCTTGAGATTACTCTGCGGCCACATAGCAAGTGCACCAAAATGTAGTTAGAACTATGTTAAAAACAATAAAATGTGCCTGTGACAAGGGGGTATACTGAATCCGGGATTGGAGTAGCCTAATTTTATCTAAACATAAAAATATGTCTAGATATAGTTAGAAAATAATGATTTACAGGGTTCTTTTGACTTGTTTTTCATTTCTTAGGAACTGTATGTTTTATTCTGGCCTTCAGGGTTTGACCCTTGGAGCAATCTGACCTTTGAATTTCTATTTTTCCTTCTTCCCTGTCCCTTTTCTAGAAGTATAGGGCTACTTTTTGGGAAAGAGACTATTACTCTGTTTGAGATTCAGTGGCTGTCAGATTCAGCTAACTCTGAAAGGGTACAAGTCCAGGATTCACCATTAAACATTTCCATCTTCATGTAGACCAATGAGACACAAGACAGAAGAGCCTACTTCCTTACTAGTATTTATTATTTACTTTAAAATTAGATAGCTTTACCACTTTAAAACAAAATTACCTTCGATAGGAGAGATGGGGAAACATTTTCTTGTATTTTGTGGTCAAGAGTGGCAAACAAAACACATATAAATAGTAGTGTCGTAGGTTCAATCCAGGCAGAGACCTTGGGTATTGCTTCAGCTCTTATGCTGTAGAGGGCTTCAATTATCAGTTAGAATGTGGATGAACAAGAGTCTTAGATGTTTCTAAATATTCAGAGAGATAACTTTCTCTTCTGAAAAAGTAAGGAATAGTAGGTGTTGCGAGTATGGTTGTCTCTTATGGAATTATAAATTTAATTCCATTGAAATGAGTCTGTAGTAGAGGTCAGCATTGTAATTCTCCTTCAGTAAGAAAAATCAAAGGATGTATTAGGCAAATTAAAAATCATTAATCATTGAAGTTAGTTTTCAATGTGAACTGCCTCTGAGTGCTTTATCTCATTTTGCAATAGATCTACGATTGAGCCCCAAATTCCATTCTTTTGCTAAATTATCAACAAGCTGGCAAAGGAAATAAGAATAAAGCACAGAAAGAGCCTAAACTGTCTGTTGTGAAGTTTCACAAATGCTCAGCTTCTGGTATATTCTGAGCGTCTATAGACACCATTTATGTAGTGCCTGAGTCTACTGTAAGGATTTAGTTGAGAGGTGCACATGGAAACTTGCACACATCTCTCATTAAATTGGTTTCTTTGATATTTAAATTTTTATCTAAGTACATATAGTATTCGACTGTTATTGAACTAAAGAGACTTAACAGCATCATTACTGTTCTTTTACTGTTAGGGCTTATTTTGATGACCTATATTTTTTTATTGAAAGAAAGAGTAAGTCAAGAAATTCTTATCAGCCTGACAGCATTTTTAGACTATGCAGTGCGTGGGTGAAGTGGGCCTAATATTGACTTGGCCCTAATGCAGTCATCTGAGAATACATATTTTTGTTGTTTTTGCATTCTGTAAGGTTTTATCATTATTATCCATGAAAGTTGCTTGCTTGGCACATGGGATGTGACCCCCTAATGGCATTTTGCTTGGGAGATAAAAATGAGGGCTACATCTCTTACTGCATTAAACAACAACAATCACAGTAAAAACAACTTGATTTTTTGAGGTGGAAGAAAAATTGAAACATAAAAACGACAGTAATCCAAAAAATATTGTGATCATTCATGAAATAATGATGCCAGGAAAATGACATTTTCCCTGGGACTTCTACATTCAATTGCAACAATGTATCCCTTAGATGTTTTCTCTCCTCAAAAGTGGGGATCTTAAGTACTTGTGTGTTTGTTTTTCCTTTTTCTGGAAGGCAAGGGGATGGAATGCAGGGTCTCACACGTGCTAGGCACTCAGCCCACCTGTAAACTATACACACTCCTAGCTCTGAAGTTCTTACATGTTAGTTTATCAAATAGCTCATTATGATTGATCTTAAGCATGGAGTGCATTTTTCCTCTCTGATTTTTTTTATTTTTAGAAATGAAAAGAATTTATTTTCTAGCCATATGTTCTATCAGCTTTTCTGCTAAATCTGGAAGTTTGAAGCATAGATTTTTTTTTATTGAACATATTGTATGTGTTGGCAGGTAATAGATGAGTGTTTAAAAAACACCAATAAGCTACATATAAATGCCACACTATAGTGTACTAATCCAGTTTAACCAATCAAACTAATCTGTAGTGTCTGAGTACATTTATAATCCTTGGATTTAATTCTTAGAAATTGTGTGCTGGGCTTAAATCTTCCAGAGAGCTTTACAGAAGCAGAATTTAGTGAGAGATTCTAAGCAACTAAGTCCTCAGCCTCAGCATCTCTCCACAGCCTCTGGACAGCCCTCCTCCATATCTCCCTGGGAGAAGTCTTGACTCAGTCTCAGTACATGCTCTGAAGCTGATGACACTGCAGAACGTGAACAGAAAGGAATGTGCTTGTATTCTACTAGTGACAGTAGGAAACAGCACAAAGTTTCGAAATTCGACGTGTCAGGAAAAATTGAGGACAACAATATGAAATCATAAGATTCCCTTCATACTCAGTGGACTTCTCATCTAAAATGCAGACAGTCTGTTGTCTAAATCCTCTCCCATATTAAGAATGTTAAAACTCGGGAGGTCACTTAAAGTCAAGCTTTCAGACTTACACATGGTTTTAGAAGAGATGACAAAGAGAGAACAGTAGCTGAATTTCCACGTCTATATAGATTTTAATGGTCACCGTCAGCTTCCTATAAGTTAGAACATGTTTATTCTGTCTTCTTTAAGGATAGGAACTGTGTGGGAAAAAAAGTTTGATAGGCAAGATTCCAGTGATGCTTGTAAAGAGTTTTCAAACTCCTTGTCTGTTCTCTGTTACCTTGGTTAAGTTTTAAAATGACTCTGAGATTCTGTTTTGGACATGGGAAAATCCTGGGGGATAGGAAACATATTATAAACGGGAAAATCCAGATCCATGGGGTTGAAATTCCTGGCTAAAATTTCTATGCTGATTGGTAACAGAGTAAGGACCAGCAGATCTCCTTTCCTGGAGTAGCGTCATTGTACCATGGCATGCAGTTTCCCAGACCTTTTTTGTCTCCTCATTATACAACAGGTTATTTTTTTTTGTCTTTGCACCCCAATCAGCTTTTTTGATAAGAAAGATTAATATGAAGTAGATTCTTTGGCCTTGGAGCTTGATATTCTTTCCCATTCTTGGGTAGTGTACTTTTGTTTTCCTTAAGTTTAAAAATTCCAATGCCTCTTTGCAAGCAGTTGTATTATGCTAATGACTTTTGCTGTCTATGTATTCTTAAAGAAGTTGTGTATCTACTTAGAAAATGACCATTTGTTTATTGAAAATAAAATGCAACCAATGGCTTTAACAGTCACATTTATGTGTCTTAGATTTCATTAGTATTCAAATATAAGATTAGATTTATTTGGAGGTAAGAGCTCAGTTTTAATCTAAATAGTTTCATTGCCCAGTCAAATTATTTAAGGCAGAGGATTTAATTGTCTTGAAACTGTAAGCAAGGTCTTAAATATATTTGTAAGGATTTATACAGAACTTCTTTGAAAAAGAGCAGTCTCTCTAATTCCATGTTACACAAATTAACTTGATGGCAAAGACTTGAAAGCTTAGGTTGTCCACTGTCTCCTGTTCCTAGTGACTTCTCAGCAAAAAGAAGTCCAGAACAGAAATAGTTAAGCTTAAAAGTAAGCAAACTATTGACAGAGCAGTGATTTACCATGGAGATCACAATGATGCCAGAGAGGATGGGACTGAAATCTTCAGAGTCTCACATAGCAAGCATGTATTCACCAAGAAGTCAGGCCAGCAGGAGGTAGGACCACCAGAAATCGAAGAGAATGGATTTGACTGATGTGCAAAAAGCACCCATTTTTTTTCTAGTATTTGGTAGACCCTCCCCACAGCTTGAGATGATGCAGAGAGGATGCATATCAAGGGAAATGGTGTTGGAGCAGTAGCCCTGCTGTTTTACTTTAACATCTCTTCCCACTACCACAGATGAGACACTAAACTAACAACCCCATTGGACCATCTGCAGAAAGAGAATTTTCTAAGAGACAAAAGCAATTATGTGCATGATGCTAGGGCAGGTCCCAAAGTAAACCTGTCAGGTAGAGGACAGTCATTTAAAACATGTTCCTGAATTGAATCTCCTCCCCGACAGGTCCTGTTTTCAGTGACCTTCTTCATTTTAAAATCTCAGAATGTATACAACCAGCAATAGATTTAAGGAGGGAAAAGGGTATTGTCTCCAGAAGAAGGTTCCAATATTTTCATTTGAAAACCTAGCACTCTGTAGTAGATGAGATTCAGTTCTGACGAACTGTGAAGGCAATGATCCAGGGCAAAGCTCTGCCTGCTCTGAGCTTTTCAAAATGCACCTCTTTAAAGCAGCTGGTTTTATGCTTTGTCGACTCATTTAGACCGACCCAGAAAGTGCCTTGAACCACTAGACCTACACAGCTGTTGTTAGAACAACTCATAAATGCCATATTTGTAGATAGTTCAGTGGATTCCAGATTTATGCCAGTAATTTACAAGTGTAGTCTGAACTAGGGAAACTTAACTATTTTTTTACTTGGTCTCCCAAAGATGAGCAGAATAAGAAGATGACCTGAACTCAACAGGTGTCTTTTCTTCTTCAATCTATATCATTCCTTCAGGGCTGTAGGAGATCTGCAAAGACATATTCATCTTTTCTTGTTTATATGGAGATAGATAAAAGAAGCACCATAGCTAATTCCAAGGAGCTGAGCTAGATGACCCACAGCTGGAAGTAAATCAGGCTTCTGTGCTCTGTAGATTTGGAGTTTTGGCTAGTATCTTGTAAAATTGGAAGAGGTGGCCAATACAGGAAACCAAATCAACTGTGAATATATCTGAAGATACAACATGTTGCTGATATAAAGATTACACATTGAAATTATATGTATATGTATTTATTATGAAGCCTATAGGATAATGGAGTCAGGATTCCCTCTCTTCACAAGTGGAAGCCAAGGGCTACTGCACTGTGTTACTTGCTATTGAGATTCATGGACTTTGTTTTGGTCAAGTCTTCTTTGTCACATTAGTTTTTAGCATTGTTTTACTAAATAAACCTCCATAGAGAGTTGAAAACAATTCTGAGTTAGCCTAATGTTATTGCCTTGCTTGTCTTACTTGCAAAGTTTGGAATACTAGACACTCAGAAAAATAATACAGTTTACTACAGTCATAATCCACAGGGGAAGTCTCTATTTATTGCCTCCCTAGCAAGGCATTTCCAAGTATGTGAACAGATTCAGTTCTGGCCCTGGCTGAACCTTTCATTCTGCATATCTAAATATTTGCAAAGTCATGGATACAATGTATGAATGTATGAATGAATGAATGAATGAATGAATGACATATAATTGAATAGAGGTTGTATCCTAAGTCTAACTAAGAGATTACACAAATATACCAGAAATTTATACAAGGGAAACTTGTTTCATTCAAAGTAGTCGCTTTGAGAAATAACACATTCCCTAATGATGTGATCATAGTTTAAAACATTTTGGGAATGCAAATTTTGAAATTGCTTCTCAGCCTGTGGCACATTTTTTTTGAACATTGTAAAAACTAGAAAATTTTCATTCTTGAGGGAGGTAGGTTAGATTTTTTATAATGAGTAGATTTATTTGGAAGCTATATGTTCCAACTCTATCATGTTGAATAATGATGTATTTTTGATTGCTCTTCCCTGCTATTAAGAAAATAATAGAAAAATAAAATAAGCAAATATAACAAACACAGCATCCTGAAGTATGACTGACTGTTCTTTAGAAACTGACTGTTCACATACCCAAAATAGAATTTACAGAAAAATTAGAAACAAGTGCAATATATATCTAGCCAGTGACAGTCTAGTTAGACATAGCAGTTCATTGTCATCTAGGAGTATATATACATTTTAAGGTCACTATATTACTTAGTAGATGTTGTCATTTTCAAGCTAAAGTTATTTTTCCTTTGTGGTACGAAGGATCAAATCCAGAGCCTCATGCGTGCTAGGCAAGGGCTCTAGTTCCATCTCCAGCTCACCCACATTTTTATTTCTAGATTCTTAAGATTGTAAATAACTGTGGACTGTTCTTCTCATTACGAGATGGCTTCAATTTGTTTCTTCAGTCAAAATAATTGTTGTATAGCAACTCAAGCACACTGGCATGCTTACTCAGCACATGCATTTTAGACAGAAACAGGTTCTAATTCCTAACTGTTAGTAGTCAAGTGATCCTAGCTAAGGAAAGATGTTTTTTGCATATGCAAATTGAGAGACATTCTGGGAAGTATTTGCATATAAGAGAAAAATTAAAGGAAACAAAAGCTATTGTTCTCATGAGATGGTACTTACCTTCAAGCCTCATGACCCAGATTCCATCCTTGTTCTTCCACTAGCTCCTTTAGGATGTCAGAGAACATCCATGTATAAGCTATGGCACACATTCCTGAAAATACACACAGGCACACAATACACACATACACAAACACACAAACATACACACAAAGACACACATAGAAACACGCAAAAACACATGCACACATACTTAGGCACACACAGATAAATAAATGTTGTTTGAAAATTTAATATAATGAGAGATGTTCTGTGGCATATTTTTTTAAGCCAATTGAACTACATATTTCCTGATATACCCAGAGATCTCTGAGATATTTTAAAGTATCTGTTCTATAAGTAAATTCTAAAATCATGATAAAAAAATCAATGAGTTGGTTTTATGGACTTAATGCTTTTGAAATAGACTAGTCAAGCCGGGCAGTGGTGGCACACGCCTTTAATCCCAGCACTTGGGAGGCAGAGGCAGGCAGATTTCTGAGTTCGAGAGTTCGAGGCCAGCCTGGTCTACAGAGTGAGTTCCAGGACAGCCAGGGCTACACAGAGAAACCCTATCTTAAAAAAAAAAAAAAATCCAAACCAGAAAAAAAAAGAAAAAGAAAGAAATAAAAAAAAAATAGACTAGTCATTCAAACCTTCCTCTCCTCTTCCTCTCTCCCTCCCTCCCTCCCTCCCTCCCTTCCTTCTTTCTTTGTTTCTTTCTTTTTAACACAAAACAGTCACTTCATTTAAAAGAGATAGTCATTCGAACTTCTTCTTTTTTCAGATCCTTTTTCTAAAATATCTAGTGACTTCAGTGATTCATTAACATAGTTTTGTTTCCTTAGGATGAAACTTTCCACACATACACAATAAGCATTTGGTATTTTGTGGCTTAAGCCTTGGGGAGTTAGTGGTATTTGGCTCCTGACCTGGAAGTCTTTCTCCTGTCAGACAAAATCCTTTCCCCTGTACATTTCTGTTGATGTTTGTTTCTGCTGGGCCTGATTGCAAGCTCTGAGGTGATCACTAGGGTTTGTATTACCTATCCCAACTTTCCTTTATTCTTGTACCTTTCATGTTTGTGAGCTGGCCTTAACTCTACCTATTAACCACTTGCTTGCTTGACCAAACTGGTATCTTTTGGAGGGGAGAAAATGGCTTCTACTGAGCAGTGTGTATTACCCAAACCAACTTATCATGAGTGTTGGTGTGTGTGTGTGTGTGTGTGTGTATGTTATACAAGCATAGCTGTGTATGTGTGATCACATGATTGTTGATATACATGTGTATAAGGGGATGCTTGGTTCTGTGTTTCTGTGTTTAGGTGTGTGTGGAGGCCAAGAGGTTGTGTTTGACTGTCTTGCTCCATTGTTTCCCACCTTAAAGAGTGAGGTAAGGTATATTACTAGAACCCAGAGTGCACGTATTTGGTATTCAGCTGGGGTCTTCTGTTACTGCCTCCCCAGTGCTTGTATTAGAGGCTGGTTTCTAAGCCTATCCAGTGTACTGGGGACCCAAATTCAGCTTTCCAAATGCTTTCTTCACTGAGCCATCTGTACAGCCCCAATTCACAGTTATTAAGAGCTCTTTTGGTGACTTTTTTGTTTGTTTTGTTTTTTTAAAAAAACAATTCTTCACAACCTTCTAAGAAGAATACAGATACTAACCTGATATTCAGATATATTATAGAAAGTGATTGCATTTGGAAAAATGAATGAATTAGGTGACATTTTTGTCTTGATTCTGCACATTTATGTTCTGATACTCTGAGATTTAATCTCCACTTTTAGTTTTTTTATATATATATATATATATTTTCCCCACAAAAACATGCAACCCTAGGGGAAGTAGCATGAAAAAATCCAAGGCCAAGAGCATATAGAATGTAGCTAAAGAGGAATAGGTTCAAAGAACAGGCAGGAAGCACTGGTGTCATACAGCGGTTGCTGCTCAAGTCTGAGAAGTTAGATTGTGTGATGTCAGCATGGAAGCCATAGGAAGCAGCTTAAGGGATGTGTTTCTGTTTCCTTCCTGCCTCCTTCCTGCTGTCCCTTCCTGCTGTCCCTTCCTGCTAGTTAAAACTCTTATGCATATTCTAACTTAGCAGTCTTGGTAATTATCAGGCCTTTTGTATACTTTAAAATTCGTACTTCAACTGGTGATATTTCAAGGCTAAGTATATGTCAGAAATGTAAATATTCAAATAGTTTCACTATAATTTATGAAAATTAGAGCAAAATATGGGGGGAAGTATAAGTAGACTCCTAAACGTTTGTATATACTGTTGTTAGTAGATCATAGGCTCGTTTTTGACTAAACTACAGATATCCACAGTGTTAACAGGGGATATTTTGTCAGGTAGAGTTGTACAAGGAGAGATAGGTTGTCTATGTATGAAACTTAAGAGTGCAGAGCATCAATGAATGCATCAACAAAGGAAAGATTTTTGCAAATGAGATGAATGATAATTACTTTTGTATAAGACAACTTACTCTTTTCCTTACTCCCTATGGATAAGAATGTGATTTTAAATATGGATTTATGTGTAGTCATCCATTCCATGGTTGGTAGAAAAAGTCCCCCTGAATTATGCAGAATTTACAAAACTGTGCAACCCTAAAATGAAAATCTATCATTTAACAACAATTGCCAGCAATTAATCTTGAGATGGCTTATGGTGCTCGTCACTTATCACAAAGCTATTTTGTATTTATGGTAGGGTTTATAGTTTGTTAAGATTTTTTGCGTATATTTAATTTAGCTTACTTAAGATGTAATTGTTGTTGTCAGTAAAAGAAACCCTTTCCTTTATTTTTGTGATCAACATAAATGTTAAAACATAAAGATAAGATAAAGGTATAGAAGAGGTATGGGCAAACACACCCTCCTTAGTCTCCTGGGCAATGATGAACACTCTGAACACAGAAACTACTCTGGGGATCGGCTTCACATTTATTTCAGTATAAAAGTGATCTTTCAAATAAACCAGAATAGGCAGGACAGAGTTATGCATAGTTACATCCATGCAGGTTTTTAGTAAATATCCATGCACCCAGAAAAATTTCACTGTTATTTGACCAGTAAATTATAGTGTTTGTTTAATTCTATCAATGAAATTCAAAACTAAAAGTTATTTAGCTCAATTCCTACATTTATGTAACATATTTTAATGTGGTATTTTGCTATTGAAGTCAAGTTTGAACAAAAGCAGATTACAAGAAGTATAACCAGACAGCATTATAACTACCTGTTCATCAATAAGATACCTTCCTTCACATGGACTAAATTATCTATTCATAAGAAAACACTAACCACATGGACACAAATTTTAAATAAAAAATGGCAAATATATATTTAAGTAACATCTTCCACATATTCATCAGTCACGTATCATGTGTCCATTTCTAGAACCACCTGGAATAAGAATCATATATTTGTTGCTAGAAGAAAATGATGGATTGATTAAAGATAAACTTATGATTTGTGTTTATTGGTTCCAAAACTAGGAATTACATAAGAAACATTAAATGGGAGTTATATAGTGATAAGATATGTAAAACTACTTACGATTTCACAATTATCTGGGTTTGCTATTCAGACTTATTTTTCCAGCATATATAATTTCTGCAGAAATAACAAAATGATATAAGATATGGCATTTAAAAATTTGAATTTTGTTGTTATGTTATTCATAGAGAATGTTTATGTGGTCACTCAGAGTTTATTCTTATGTATTATTCACAGTGAAGTTGTTGGTAATCTTTAAGTCATTATATACTCAGTGAAAATGTTTGGAAAAATTGAACAGCTGATGTAATAAAAAATAACAATTAGCTGCTAAATTTCCATTCAGTAAAACAATGTTGATCATAGTTATTTGGAGACTACCCCGCCATACTAGAGATTGCTACCTTGTTTCCCATGGTTTTACAATATATGTCTACACATGTTTACTTTCTTTGCATTCTATCTTCACCAGACATATTCCTTGTGACTATTGGCAGCTTCCTTCACTTCTCTATACCTTAGTTTCTTTGTCTTTTAGAAACATACAGCAATAATAACCAAGTTATAGTTATAAAAATCAACTCAAGTCATATACGTGAGGTTTGAGGACACTTTCTTGGATAATAGATAAGTGATTACTATAGGTATGACCGACTGTATGTTGAAATACTTTAAGATATCCAACTCTGCTCATTTTTATTTGAAGAGCTAATCCTTGCTAGTATTTTGTTGCATTTTCAGTAAGCCACAATAAACTCTTTCTCCCCCTCTATGATAATAGTAGTGAGTGGAACATAAGAAAAACATGGTCCGTGCAAAATGGATCTTCACACAGACTTACTCTGTCATTTCAGTTTGATGTTTGAGAAATGAGTTCAGCACATCTGCCAAATCCTTTTATAGGATGGTGCATTCCAGTTTTTTATTTTAGTTTATTTCATTTATGAAATGCTTTTTTCCTCTCCACCCTTCCCTGGACAGTTAGCTCTCGTGTCTCCTCCATTGTCCTTAAGTAGAATGTAGTTAAATGTACATTAAATCTGTTTAAAGTACATAAAAATTGAGCCTTAAAAAAATCCAAAGGGAATCTGTCGTATTTTTAAAAAGTTATTCATTTAATATAGCAGTGTTTAAAAACAAACAAACAAAAATGCTGTCTGACACTCTGAAATTATACAATTTGATAGTAGCCCTCTCCAATGCCAAATTTGGAATAACAGACTTTTTTTTTCTTAGTGTGGGAGGGAGGCAACTGGTTTGGGGAAGGAAAAGATGGAATAAAACAGATGAAGGAGAATCAGTTTGCAAACATATGTTAATATTTAGATTCTGTTTTTTTTTAAAGTGAAAAGTTAAATAGTTAATGCTTTGCCACAAACTGTCTTTGATACTATGTTTTGTTTATTCTATCCCAGAAGAAGTTAGCGGTATACAGCAAGATGCAGGACTCTCTGGAAGTCACGCTTCCCAGCAAACAAGAGGAGGATGAGGAGGAGGAGGATGAGGAGGAGGAGGAGGAGAAAGACCAGCCTGCCGAGATGGAGTACCTTAACTCTCGCTGTGTCCTTTTCACTTATTTCCAGGGAGACATTGGGTCAGTAGTGGATGAACACTTCTCAAGAGCTTTGGGCCAAGCCAACACCTTGCATCCCGAATCTGCCATTTCAAAAAGCAAGATGGGGCTAACCCCCCTATGGCGAGGTAAGAATTTGAGAAAGCAGATGCCCTTTGGAGCACGCCATTTCGCAACTGCCTCTACCAGGCTCCAGCTGGAGGCTTGCCCCTGGAGAACGGATATCCACTTGCTTTTTAATTTTTAAGGACAGCAAGGAATTTCTTTCAGACAAACAGCTGGATCGGTTTTGTCACATGTGGAATGCAGGGTTGGAAAGGATGCAGTCACACCCCTTAAATTCCTCATGGAAAAAGCAGTGATACAAGTGGCCCCAGTTTATAGTGGCCAGACTGAGCCTGAAGCTTCATTCCTAAAGCTCCCCCGTGGACCAGTGTGGATCTCTAAATAATAGGCGTGCCTGAGTAAGCTTCTAAACACATATTCTAAAAGCTTATTCTTGTTTACTCCCCTAGGTATGTTTTGCGTGGTGACTTAGCTGAGTTCTGATTCTGACCCAGGAACACAGACTCCCAAAGCTGCCTGTGTTCTCCTAGTGGGTTTCTCTTTACTAACTTCTACAGGGTACATAACTCTCATAGGTAGTATCTCTGTGACTTAATGCCAGTATTGATACCTCAGTAAACAAAAAGCTCCAGATTGAAGGAATTCTTTATTTCCTTCTTTGTGGCGAGCAGAGAGACTTTCGTGTTCCAGTTTTAAAGAGTCAGTGGATAAGTGACATGTTAGACAAGGCTGGAGAGGAAAAATAGTCCAACCTATTTAGGATAATTTTGGTGAAGTGTGTTATATGGAAATACTGTGTTCCCAGCTCACCTGGTTCCAAGAAGTGTCCAGTAAAATTGTTTACAACTGTGGGCCTCAAGAGAGAACCTTTTAAAAAGCAATGTTCTGGTCCCTCATCCTAGCCCTATAGGGTGAGAAACTGGTGTGGGTTAATTTGTGTTTACTTAGTTCTGGCCAGGTAAACAGGTAAACAGGTAATCTGGCTCAAGTTGGGGAATCAGTGACATGATTGTCTTGGCTTGTGAGGCCTCTATAGAGTCAGAATACCTTCAGGAAAGTGGCGGGAGTTACCAGTCACAACTGTCCTGGGTGGTACCTGAGACAAGGAAAGACAGTCCACCTGCAGAAGGGTCTTGTAATCTGTGACTAATGACTCACGTCATTGTCACAGGCACGGCTGTGCTGTTGCACAAGAGGACCTCAGCTGACACTGCTGGCCCTTATCTACAGATAGACTCTTCTTCCTGCTCATGTTTCATTTTGTCATTCTCTCCCTTCTGCCTTCCTTCTTTCTTCTATTTCTCTCTTCCTCTTCCTTTCCCTCCTTCCTTTATTCCCTTTGCTTCCCATCAAATGTATTCAATACTAAGGAGGCTTTGTAAGAGGGAAAGGTAATAGAACGTAAGCTCAAATAGAGCTTTGGGATAAGTCATCCACATGACTCCTGCTTAATTGATGAGTATGTCCTGTGAACTTTGTACAGGAACAGAGAGCCCTTGAGAGCTCAAGGCTTACAGAAAGAGTCGATATCTTATTTGATAGTTCATGAGAAAGAATGTGAATAATTTGATGAAAATGAGAAAAATTCCATGAATCAGATGGTTTTAGGTAATCAATTTTATGTACCACATAATTAATCACATCCATATAAATTGGCTACAGGAGAATAATAAGTAAAATGTCTCCTTGTTCAGCGTACTGGCTTATGTAATCCTGAGATAATCTAGGCTGGAAAGGAGAAAGTAGGGCCACAAATTATCTGGAGCAGGCCAACATCTATAGTGCCAAGGGCAGAAGACTTTTAATATATGTATAATGACTGTAAAACAGTTCAACTGTTCTATGTAGTAATTAGAACAACCAGAAGAAAGCATTGATTAGCTCTCTCATTTTTATACAGAAAGGGAGAATGGCAGTCATTTTTTTTATTGGATATTTTCTTTATTTATATTTCAAACGTTATCTCCTTTCCTACCCTCCCCCACCCAGGAAACCTCCTATCCCATCCCCCTCCCCCTGCTTCTTAAAGGGTGTTCCCCCACCCACCCACTCCTGCTTTCTCCTACACTAGGGAATTGAGCCTTCACAGGACCAAGGGCCTCTTCTCCCATTGATGCCCGACAAGGGCACCTTCTGCTACATATGCAGCTGGAGCCATGGGTCCCTCCATGTGTACTTTTTGGTTGGTGGTTTAGTCCCTGGGAACTCAGAGGGAGAGGTCTGGTTGGTTGATATTGTTATTCTTCCTATGGGGTTGCAATACCCTTCAGCTCCTTCACTCCTTTGTTAGCATTGTCTTGGTGTCATGTTAAACTTGGCCTTCCCATTTATCTGCTGACTCATTAGTTGACTTTGACACAAATGTTTCCTAAGGATATACTATATATGCTGTGTAAATTTCAAGGAACTTTGCTCTACATTCATGGAGTTACTAATAGTAGAGAGAGGGAATAAACAAGGTTGTAATAAGTGACATGCAAGAACTTACTTTACTGAAAGTGATACTGAAAGCTTCCACAATAGGCCTGAAGGAATGAGGGCATTCAACATGTAACTTTCTTGGAAAATGACCTACAAAGAAGGAATAGTCAGTGAAAACGCCCTAGAGATGAGAGGAACTTAGAATGTGCAATGAGTAAGAAGTATGCTCATATATGCGGAGTAGTATGTCCACCCAGTGTCTCATGTCTTTTTGTCTCTTGCCTTGCAAAATCTAAAAATACTATATCTATTTATCTATTTTAAATTTATTTAAATTTATATCTACTTATCAATTCCCTCAGTACACAAAGTAGCACTTTTCTATGTGAATACTCAGAGATAATAATTATTATTCGGTGACTAAGAGATGGAAGTATGTGAATGAAGTTCATTTCATGTATCAATACAGGTCTTGTACAGGTAGCCACAGTTAATATGGGTTCATGTGTGAAATAGCTATACCTATGCTCTAAGGGCAGTATTTCATAGCACATCTCTCCATCACTAGCCTCTGACATTCATTCTTTTCCTTCTTCTGGAATATGTCTTTACCCTTGATAGAGTAGGAGGTTGATAAGGATATCACACTTAAGGCTGAGCATTCAGTACTTTCTCAGTTCTATGACCATTTCAAACATTCATTTTATTGACTGTAGTGAACTCCAGTCTCTAGTCAGATCAAATTTATATCTTCCCCACAACTCACCAAAGTTATGTTCCCAGTTGCCTTTCTTACTTGGAAATGAACTTTATAACCATAATGGAATATCTCCTAACGTTCACATAATGGTTTTTCGATTTTAGAAATGGAAATCAGCTCTTTATATTCTCTTATACACATACCCTGGTCTGCAAGCATAGCAGAGTATCATTAATAGTATCAAGGGTTGTCTCTGTCCCAGGGGATGGGTCTCAAGTTGGGCCAGTTCTTGCTTGGTGTCTTCTCAATCAGTGCTCCATTTTTATCCCTGGTAGGTTTAGCATGCTCCAGTGGGTGGCCCCATACACATACATACATGGACAGCCCTTCGTGTTCTCTTTCATGTTACCGTGGGTTTGACCTAACTGAGACAGAGAAGAAATGAAGAAAAGACAGATATGTGTACAGAAAAACTGGGGTTTTGAGGGTTTAAGCTCTCAGATGGAGAAGCCACAGCATCCCGGAAGCTTGGTGTATTTATTGCACACAGTTGATGAGGGAGGTCATGGTGTTACTGCATACAGCTGCACAAGAAGGTAGGCTTATCTAATCTTTGTAGAAGTCTCGGTAGGGGAAAAGTCAGTCTTCAGGCGATGAACGTCAAGGAAGGAGAGCACTGTATTGCACATTTTCTACACATACATCCGCATCTGCACAAAAAAAAAAAAAGTAGAGAACAGCTTGCCATTTCTTTGAGCCCTACCCAGGGAAGGCTTTGACATTTCCAAAAATGTAAGACACTCTAGTCTTTTACATAGCTGAGCTCCTATCAAGAACAGACATTCACTCAGGACTTCACTGGCTCCATATGAGCACTAGTTTGATTTGGTATAGGCTAGCCAAAGAAGACAAAGAATTTGAGAGACAGAGAAGAGTTGGCTGGGCTGAGACAGAGATGAAAATGTGGTAAATACAGTGTGGTCATGTATGCAATTCTAAAGTTTAAAATTAAAATTAAAAGAGGACTAAAGATTAAAAGAAACTCTTCGTATGCTCGTTATTACTCACAGAAAGGGTTATTATAAGTAATGAGTAGAAGCATACATGGATGATTTCATGCTGAACTAGAAGAAACATAATCACTAAGGCAGATGCCTTCTTTTTTTCCATAGATATCCCACTTACTTGGCAGATGGAAAACGAATGTTGAGTTTTTTATTTTTTCTAGAAGCTCATATTTGCAGCACAAAGCAATGTCTAGGATATAGTAAGGACTGAAGGCTATTGATAATGTTAATGGCACCATTTAGGAATAGTTTTGAAAGAAACTGCTGGCCACACCACCTGCATTAAACACGCGGGCTTGTAGCACGAAGTTATTATAATCTACTGGTGTGTGACCTATGAAATCAAAACTGAGCTATGTTTAAATAATATATTTCCATAGTTAATCTTTAGACAAAGCGTGCGTATCTGCTAAGAGAACAATAGTTACAGCTGAATTCAATTCTTCTCGATAAGGCTAGGAAATGTCTTTTGAGATGTGCAGCTGTTAGGAAAACAGTGATGGGGACGACATTTTTGCACCTTATTTTGGTACAGTATTTTGGGAGGAGCATCTAGAATGAAACATCAGTTTCAGATACGTTCATGCTTTGGTTTTTAAGGAAAGTATGTGTTATATTGTGTGCGAGTATGTGTGTATGTTGTGTATATGACTGTGTGTATGACTGTGTGTGTAAGAGACTGTGCCTGCATGTGTGTGTGCCTGTGTGTGTGTGTGACTGGATGTGTGTGTATATGACTATGTATGTGTGACTTGGTTAGAGACTGTGCCTGTATGTGCGTGTGACATTGTGTGTGTGACTGTGTATGTATAAAAGGAAGTGGACTGGTCACATAAGCTGTAGTCGAGCAGTTATCCCAATTAAAAAACAGGCTTTACGGCAATTTCTGGCATTTATTTACTTTTCTTACACTTTCATAAATAAATGTATCTGTCAGTTAGCTGATACAACTGAGGTCTACTTGGGAAACTCAGCCATATGGGAAAGGCCTCTCAAAATGAATAGTACAGGTTAAGCAGAGCAAAGGAAAAAAGGAAAGAAGGGATATATCCTGAGGTGTTTGGTAGGGAATAAAGTTTCTGAGTAGACTCTTCATGGAGGCCCTGGAGGCTGCTGCTTCCAGGAAGTTGGAACAGTAAGTGAGAGGAGATGAGGCCTGACTCACCTCATGATAGTGCCCCAAGGGTTAGCTGCGATTGCAGTCATGAGGCCAATTTTGAGCAGTGCTGCAACAAACTCCCTAGAGGACAACCTTTGGATAGAATGACAGAAAAGAATGGAACACATTTTGTTCCTTTTCTTACTTGGCAGTTGCTTTTTATAGGAAGCAGAAGAATCACAGAATGGGTCTTAAAAGTATCAAGAACCTATAGCCTAAGAATTGAGTTTAAATAGTATTCTTGCTTTTTTCTTCTTCTTCTCTCCTCCTTTCTTTCTCCTCCTCCTCCTCCTCCTCTTCTTCTTCCTTACTGAGGCAGGGTCTTCCTCCTAGCTCTGCTCACCTGATGGACACACTTAGTTGAAGTTTTCAGAGAACTTGGAGACTCCACTACCTGCCTCCTCTTTCTGAGTACTGAATTCAGAGGCATGTACTCCAATGCTCTAAATAATGTTTTCTTTAGTGTGAATTTTAAAAGAAAATCTTATATTGGATACTAAGGTTTTTCATCTGTATTTGCTCTAAGGTTGTGTCAGCAGGAGATTATTACAGATACTTTATGATGGCATTTCTTTGTTTTATTTTTCATTTAATATTATTTTTATTATTTAAAAAATTAAAACTTGAATCTTTCCTAAATTGTTTCACAGTTTTTGCCCCCTCCCTCTCTGGTATGTAGGGTTGCTATAAAAAGCACCCTAGTGTTGTGCAATTCTAAAAAGAACTTAGATCTGAAATTTTTAAAAAGAACACTTGACTTCTGGAATCTATGGCTAGCTCCTATGTTTCTCTATGAAACAAAAATTTCCCTGAAAGTCAGATGGTGATGTTATTTGGTTTATTTTGGAAAGATTTTATTGGATAACATATCAATTTCACCTCATCTTCCATTTTTAAAAATAAATGTGTATGTGTTCCTAAAAGTGAACTCAACAAAATCATATTTAGGTCATTTTGTATGCATAAGACTATCAGTATTGTCACCATCCGAATGCAAATATTGCATGAGTGTTGAGGAATGATGGCTCTGGAATCCCAGTGGAGTTAGTCTTAACATTTTCCAGTTCTGAATCATCTCGCCTAACCTTAAAGGTAACATTGCATGGAAATGGCTCCTGCAGCTTTTCACCCACTTTCTTATCCACAAAATGTGGCTGTGATTAAGTACTCATAAGCAAAAAGTCACGTAATGTAAAAAAATTTACATACATATGAAATAAGCGTGCTGGTTCTCCAACACAAAGCACAATGTAGCATCTGTTTCTCTGTGTCACATTTTTTTTCTTTAAATAAGTAAATACCAAATAGTGATCCTGAATCATAGGTTTCTTCATGAACATATTTTCCATTCAATATTGTTTCACTTACTTGTAAAATTCAGTATTGTTTGTTGAAAAGGGCTGTGTAGATCTCTACAAGCTTTATATTAATCTCAGGAGACCCTTTGCCAGCTGAGAAACTATTAAGTTGCTTTTAATTTTTTCCCTTTGGGGAATTTTTAAGAGTGGTTCAATTTTTAGAGAGTGGCTTTTAAAAAGTAAATTTCTTCTTTCAATGATAATATGTTCACTTGTCACAGTAAAGTACTTCATGTAAAGGACAATAATATTTTGGTAGGGAATGTATTCAATATGTGAATTTGTGTGTGAATATCTACAATGCTTATACAGTTATAGAATAAGAATAGTTCGATCTTGATACAAATCAAGACAAAGATATACAGATAAGTGGAATATTATCTTTGTACTTTGTACATTTTCCTCGGGAGGATCAATAAGAGGAACTTGTGTCTCTGACACATCCTTGTGTATCAGGGGTTGTCAGTTTTCATATTCAGGTTCTGGTTGTACCAGGAGACACTAATTATGAGCAGAATGAAGGATTTCATACCAAAGATGGTAGGTGTGTCAGCAAAGTAGGAGATTGGTGTCTACAATGGCCTACAATGCCCTTATGGCTGATTTCTAAGTACAGTCATTTAACCAGTGGTGATCGTCCCCACTGGTGAGTAATTCATTTAAGAACTTACTGGGAATGGCTGAAAGCTTCACCAACCTTTCTCTCCTTTTCATTCTTGAAGAGCATTGTTTTATAGATTGCTTCAAGGGTTCTGAAACCCATAGTAATGCTTAGGAGATGAACTTGAAACTGTCGGTCCCTGATCATCGGAAGAAGGGATGAATCATGATAACACTGGTACAGATCTGACAGAGAAAGAATGGATCATGCCCTCATAATACCAACGTCATTAGGGAACTTAGACAAGATGTCAGTCTATGACAGAGATAGACTGATTTGGATATTAACCCCATAATACACATGGCAGGTGATTCAAGTAATTTATATTGAGGTAAGAAAAACTTGTTCATGTCCTGGAAGCATATGAAGTGATAAACATGCTAGATTAAATATTTCTATCAAAGAACACCTCTTAGGATATCCTTTGTTCAAAGGAAAACTCTAGATTCTTTTATTCTGCAGAACCTGGCATAAAAATATCAACAATACATATGTACAAGTAATGCCTCTTGCAACCTTATGTCCAATTTTAACATAAATAATCAGTAGAATATTTCCCAGAATGAAAAACATTTAGGAAGATGTGCGCTAATAATTAAGTGTGTGAATTAAAGTATATGAATTAAAGTAAGTTATTTTTATTTTAATGGAAGAAAATGACAAAGAGATCAAGAAGTCCTTTTATGACTATAAAGTGAGAAAAGACAAGTCTGTAATGAAAGTGAAGATTTCACAGGGCAGAGATTATATAAATATACATTATTATAAGAACCCATCTATGGGGTGGACAGAAACCTTTCTAAGTACAGATCTGACTTGGTCATTCTCTAGATTAAAAAATTTTTAAGATCCTTTGGATAGACGTTATGATAATTCACTTCAATTCTCTGGCCAGGAAGACCACACTCTTCTGAGTCCTTCATATCTGCATAGTCAGTCAGTCTGTCTATCTGTCTGTCTGTCTGTCTGTCTGTCTTTCATTTCTCTCCTTGCCCATTTCTTTCTCCTTTCTCTTTCTCTCTGGCTAAAGTTTGCCTATTGAATTTTATTGCTTAAATGCTACTGATGCTAGTGGTACTATTGTTGTGTTTGGGTGCCTCTGTGTAGACTGTGTACATATGTTTATATTTTGCCTTATATTCCGTCAGCATAGAACTCCATCTCACCTCTTCATAGGGCTACCTCCTATTCAGCTAATATAATTAAACATAGTTATCACATTTCCAGCTCTTGAAAACATCTTCATATGTTGTCTTCCTTCCCTGTGTTCTTTCTGGTTGTGATCAGCAGTGACAGATATGTGTACATATTAGACTTCTCTATGTCTGACCCAAAGTAGTCCACCCATAAATGTTGAGGTGATAAAGACATTCAGTTGAGGGTGCTGATGGAGTAGAGGTGGATCCTCCTTCCTTTCTTGTCTCAACATGTGCACTCTAGTTGTCTATAAGATCTACAGATCTTGAAAAGTACAACTCAACCCGGACCTATGTTATTTATCACTTCTAGAGACTCTCCAAATCAGGTGATTAGGTTGTGATCCTAATTGTTCTCTCTTGTAGTCATTATGAAGTCTACTGTCCTTTGTCCACTGAGGCACTGTCTGGAGTCATAATTGTTCCCTCTTATGGCAATTATGAAATCTACTCTTCTTTGACCACTGAGGCAGGCTATCTGGTTTTGAAGAGTAAGCCTATGCTTGCCAAGTCTTAAACTTTTGCCTGTCTCCATTTTCTTGTGGGACTGGAGTGAGAATCACATGAGCTCATGAGTAGCCTTCAGGAGATGTTGGACATTTGGCTACTCTCATTAAATGTTAACCATTGTTACTTCCAAGACCACGCTTGGAGTCTAGGTTTACTCAAAAATAGTAACATAAAATATATTCTTTTTAATGATCCTTGATTTGATGAGGAAAATTGTATATGATCTTGCTACAGTTTCTTACTTCTGGCATTGAAATTTTATGTTTAAATAAAAATTGGTTTGGTATTTAAAAAAGTGAAAATATTTTCAGTCTACACACACCTCATCAATGGCACAAATGTTAAACAGAAATCTATAGCAATACCTTTGTTTAGAACTAAGAGCCACAAGGAACCCAAGAGGAAACGAAGATTTACAGTTATTAATTTGATGTGAAAACTGGGATAGCAGAAGCCCAGGAAGCAAATTCAGGGGGCTCTCTTAGAACTTTGAATCTTGTCCCAGCCCTGATACAGGACCCCAGATGTTAGCCCAGTATCAGATCATTGGAGAGAGAAAAAGTGTATGGTAATCCACTTGTTTGTAAAATACTACTGAACAAGCAAAGGTAATCAAACCCAGAACTGTATCTTATGTAAATAATGTGTTTTTTGTCTTCTCAGACAGCTCAGGTCTTTCAAGCCAGCGGAGTAATTTTCCAACTTCCTTCTGGACCAGCTCTTACCAGCCCCCACCTGCACCCTGTTTGGGGGGAGTTCATCCTGACTTCCAAGTCACTGCACCCCATGGCACCTTTACAACAGCAGATCCCAACTCTTGGCCAGGTCATGGTCTGCATCAGACTGGCCCTGCCCCACCCCCTTCTGCGTCTGAGTCTTGGCACTATCCTCTGGCATCTCAGGTGAGCCCGTCCTACAGTCACATGCATGACATGTACATGCGGCATCACCATCCTCATGCTCACATGCATCACCGCCACCACCACCACCACCCAACTGCTGGCTCTGCCCTGGATCCCGCGTATGGGCACCTGCTAATGCCATCAGTGCGTGCCGCCAGGATTCCTGCTCCCCAGTGCGACATCACAAAAACAGATCTGACTACAGTCACCACTGCTACCTCAGCATGGGCAGGAGCCTTTCATGGGACAGTGGACATCGTGCCAAGTGTGAGCTTCGATACAGGTGAGCAGACAGATTTCCTCCTTTCTAGAGACAGAAGAAAACGTTGAGACATCATTTTTGAAGATTTTTTTTGTAATAGGTTTCTCTCAAAGTTAATATGCTTGTTGAAGAGGGCCATTTTGCAATAATCCCTGCATTCCTGTGGAAAGAAGAATGACTAGTTCGTGAAAGCTTAGCCCGAGAAAAGTCTCAGCACTTTTCTCTCATCTGCTTTGTGGGGAATCTGTTCCTTTGAACATGATCCTCTCATACCTTATGTTTACAAATAACTCACCCCCTTTGTAAATCTCCCATGACTCTGCACTCTATACCATGTGTTCTACCCAGTAGTTTTCAAACGTAGTGGTATGCTTCAGTTATGCATTGTAAAACAGATTGTTTTTTGGAATGTGGTCTACAGTCCAAACTTTTGAAAAATAAATAGGGACCATATTTTAAGAGTAGACTTTTTTCCCTATTCTCTCTCCTTTTTGCTTTGTCCTGTCTTTGTTTTCTTTCACTTTCCTTCCTCTTTCTACATTCTCTCAATGATGTCTCAAACAGAGGACATCACTGAGTATTGTAAAGTTAATATTCAAAATACTTAGAAGTAGTAACATATATATACATACATATATATATATGTATGTATATATATATATATACACATACATATATATATATATATATATATATATATATATATATATATATGAGGATAATATATAATATACATTATAGAACACATGACTCTGTAATTCACTAGTCCTGAAGATCACGATGCTGGCACTTCAAGTGTCATTGTTGTCACAAACCCATCGTTGTCACAAACCCATCTTAGCTTCTGGTTGAGTCTATGGTGGAGACTAGGATTTCTCTCTTGGTGAAGAGTGTGCTATGGGCCTAAGCATCATGGGCTAACCTTTGTCAGCTGTAATGTTTTAACAGAAAACTTAAGCTGAAGTCTTTCAGTGTCAGGGGCCTAGATATTGTTGGGGTCTCAGTATAGTAGCTACCACCTTGAGATATATCTGTTACTGTGTTTCACCTCTGTGGTCTCTGTAGAGTTAGAGTAACTGCGCTTCTAATAGGCAAGAAATTATTTCTCATTCTGGGTGTTCTGTCAGTAATAAGAAAATGGGCATGATCCCTTGTTTCTTTCTGTTAACTTTTGCTTATATTTTTGTACTCACAAAATTGGGAACGAGTCTGGATCCCACAATTTTTTCAGAACTCCAAATTGAAATAGCTTCTTAAAGATGAAAAACCAGGTTCTTAGCTTTGGAAGGTATACAAGAGGTTTTTGTTCCACTGAAATGTCTTGAGAGGATCTCCTTAAGTATGTTAATCCACAATAATATTTATTGAGCATTTACTATATGCATTAGTAATTTTGTCTTCTCATTATATATGTATGTCAACATATTAGTATATCTTACATTATGCATAATTTTTATATTAATATATAACCCCTATTTAGTATTTCAAATTTCCCAAACTTATCTTTGTACTTGCTCCAAGAGAATGCTAAGCTAGACACTTGGCGGTTCTCCATGCAGTCAGAGTATCAGTGATGTTAGTAAGCAAGGCAGTAAATTATGTTACAATGATTAGTAGTGTGGAAGCGAAATTTCCCTATTGGATGTACAAAGGTTTCTCAGTGTAAGCTTAGTAATTGATAATAATTATGATTCATGACTAGTCTATGTTTGCACCCAACTGGAAAAACAAAGCACCCACACAGATTAAGATAAATTATTGGCATAATCATTGGAAGTCTCTGATTAGACTAATCTCCACAATAAACTTTTTATTATCTTGAACTAAATGTATATGCTGCAGCAACAGGGAAAATTTGGACTCCAGAGAATCTTCCCATAATCATTTCTATCACATTTCAGAGTGCCTTGGTTATAAAAAGGAATGACACTTGCTATAGGTGCTTCTGACAGGAATAACTGAAGGCACAGCGTAGTGTGTCTATCCTGCAAAAGACTGTAAAGGAAGACCCAGCACCTCTTGCATGGGCCAGTGATGAGAGAGAAGACACTGAGTCTTAGTGGTCATTTTCCAGTCTGAAATTCAGACATAGTATCAAATGCCACATTGAGACCCCCAACTGGAAGACCATGACAAGTGACAATTTTTACAGGAAACAGCCTTTGGGTCCATTTTCAGATAATGTTTTAAGGGATCATATTTTTGGAATGAGAAAGAGTCTCGAGCCAAGGGATTGGCTTTCATATTTTAGCATTTACAAGTTCTTGGTTGTGGCTTGTCTCTGGGAAAAGGGACATGACACTGGATACAATGTCTGTTCATTTGAAGCTAATTACCAGAGAGAACAGTTTCTGAAAGAATCTTGAGGTAACAATAGGAAAATGGATACTTTAGTCACTAAGGGCAAGGGATTGAGTGGTACAACATCCACTGTATGAGACCAATGAGTGACCAGTAGCTACCCTTACGTTATTCAAATTGATTGTAATAACAGTTGTTTCAATGTAAAATTCCAAAGCAAGGAGTGACTTGTGTCAGGTGAGGCAGTCCAAACATTTACCCAAATCTAGGTATCTGAACCAATAAAATATAAGTAATTTTCATCTTTCATTAGATGAGAAGTAAACGAATTCAACTACTTCAAGAATAATTTGATTAAAACAATATAGTAGCTTCACCTATAAGGGAAGGGACTTGGGATTGCTGTCACAATATTTTTTATAATAGTTTTCTCCTGAAGCTAATATGCTTGTAGAACAGTCAAGGATATTACGTCTGTAAGTTAGTAGATAGCCTGAGTTTGGAGTCAAAATGCCATTTTTCTAACTCAGCTTGGTCCATAAAATAAAACAGTATGGACATTGAACAAGGTGCTTCATCTTCTTCATCTATAAAATATGAAACAAGTCAGTTCTATAAAGCAATTACAAAGGTGCAAACCCAGGTAGGTACTCTAATTTCTGTTTATCTAAAGCCAAAGTTGGTTTTTAACTTTCAAAGTTATTACTTAGTTATAATTCAGAAAAGCATATGCTCCATTTTAATAAATATGATTCAGTCATTCTTAGTTATTCACCATCTTGTGTAATAATCCTTAACACCTAATTCTAGAACACTCTAACCCCTCAGTAAGAATCTGTTTACTTGTTAAAGTTTACTCCCTACTTGCCCCCACTCTACATTCTTGATAGCTATTTATTTACTTGATAGATCTACAAAGTTACCCTTTCTCTTCACTGAAGCCAAAAAGAATCCTACATGTGACTTCTTTCACTTAACCTGGGGGTATCAAGAGTCATCCACATTATATGTGCATAGAATTCCTTTCTTTAAAGGAGTGGATCTTATTTTATTGAATGAAAGCATCATATTTTTAATTCCATATTCATTAGTTGGAAGATATTTGATATGCTCTAATATTTGATTCAATATGATTAAATGATAAATTAATATTGTTAAATTAAATTTAATATGATAGCTATTACTGTAATCTAGCATGTACAAATGTTTGTGACTATATTTTTTAGTCTCTTGACAATATATCTTGTGATGTTGAGATAATCTCACTTAAAACTTTTTGTGTTGCTTAAAAACTAATTTACTATAATTGTAATAATTTTGTTTTAGAGTATATTTCAGGAATTAAATTAATGATCACATATCATAATAGAGTTCTGAGGTTGGTAGGCATAATTCTTCCCCAAGAATGAAATTAATTTCCTTATTTTCTGAAGGGATGAACTCCCTCAAGGATAGTCATTTGTGCATGTAATTTAAAGTTTGCATTGTTAGAGTTGTGCACATTCATGTGTCCTTAAAGTTTGTGCTGCAGTCACACTTGGTTTACTCTTGCCCTACTCTCCTTTCTGTTGAACAGGTTTTACATATATACATGCTGATACAATCACAAGTCACCTGTATCTGCCCTCCTTACAAAGATCCCAAAGAATGTTAGGAATCTTACATTGGCCTTTCCCCTTTTTATTGGTAGTTTAAAAAATGGGTTCTGCAAGTCCTGTGGGAATTGTACTCTCAAAATGTAGGTTTGACGAAAAACAAGATCTATGGTCAAATGAGCTATGTGACTTAGAGTATTCTGTAACTCTCTTGGAGTTCTTCAGTAAATATTATAAACATGTTACATTTTATACAGGAGGAGATTTTTACATTATGCTCTTTTAGGACCATGCTGAGTTTTAAGCATAATTTTCTCAGAATATGCTTTGAAAAATTCACTTTCCTTAATTAGTTACCCATATGTTAAATGTCAAAATTTTTTGATTTGCATGAATAATTGTCAATTAGTCTAAGGTAGGTTGAGAATAATATGGAATGTATTAACCATGAGAGGAAAGGAAGATCAAGCAAACTCAGTACTGAACTGGGTTTCTGTGTGCAAGGAGGAGTTAAATGTGGGAATGTGTGCATTTGTACTCTCACACATGCATATTAATGCTCAAAGTGATTGTAATTGTATACATTGTGTTATCAGACATACACAGGATCACAGTAAGTATTTCTAATCTTCTCACATTTTACTGGTCATAATCATTCTCATATTTCTTGACATTCTAACTTACAGTTTTTATTCATAATTTACCTAGTTTAAGAGGTACAATTTTGTAATCCACAGTCTTAATTTTTCTTCATTAGCTTTGCTCATGAGGCATTTTTATTGCAATATAAATTTAACTTCGTTTGTAGCTTTCTCGTAGTTCACTATGTTTGAACTTAGCAAAAGTAGAAGGAGTTTTGCTTTGTGATGAAGCTTCTCTATAAACACAAGCTGTTCCTGGCTTCAGCTTGTGTTCCTCTGAAGATCCCCAGATTTATTTCTCTTATAAGACCTCATGTTATTTCTGCTACAAGTTTGTTATGATTTTGTTTTTTACTAAGATGAATGTCAAATGACTTGTGTGTGTGTGTATGTGTGTGTGTGAGAGAGAGAGAGGGAGAGGGAGAGGGAGAGGGAGA
>NW_021621467.1:4787897-4813440 GCF_004785775.1 Grammomys surdaster
GGGGAGGGAGGGGGAGGGAGGGAGGGAGGGAGGGGGAGAGAGAGAGAGAAAGAGAGAGAGGGAGAGAGAGAGAGAGAGAGAGAGAGAGAGAACAAGTGATCTAGAATTAAAATTCAAAGGAAAATAAAACAACATTCTGTACTATATCATATGTTCATAAAATCTGATATGTATGAAAAGTAATGAAAACATGTTGATGTTATTCTGACTCCTTAAGAAATACATCTAAAGACAAACATAACTTTATATAAGCTTCTACTAAACATTTGGATTCAGTAAGAGACTCTTACTCTTTAGTATGAGCCTTCTCCAAACTATAATGATTGCTAAAATTTGCTTCATTTCTCACTAACCAAGATACTACGGATTTCAAATCAAGATTGTTTATCACAAGATATTAAGTTGTTGCCTGGTAGAGAAACAAAATCATTCTAAATGTTGCAGACACAGATTACTTGTGAAATGAAGGCTGTGAAGTTTCAATAAACACAGAAAACTATATTTCTATTCCTCTGTTAAGATATTAAGGCATAAACTGGATGATTTTTAAAGAAACTTTCTGAGGGCCAGTGTGATGGGTCCTTTGGGTAAAGGAAATTTGCCCAAGTCTGATGATCTAATTTGATCCCCATGACCAACATGACAGAAGGACTGAACCTAGTCCCCAAAGTCCATTGGCCTCCACTTGTGCCATGCTTTTTCTGCTGTTCTCTTTTAGTCACCAGGGGTACTGTCTTCACATGTACTAACCCACATACAATCATACATGTACACACATTAAAAAATAAACCTGGATATCTTTAATTCCAGCACTGAGGAAACAAAGCTGGTGGATCTCTGAGTTTGAAACTAGCTTCATCTATACAGTGAGTATTAGATCATCCAGGCCTACAAAATGGATTGCAAAACAAATTAGTTTTTTTAAAAAAACAAAAAAACACCTGGAAATAATTTTTTTGAGTGCATAAGTTTTCATATAGGTAGAGAATACTGGGTACCATTAGAAAATAGTAGACAAATGTTTTTGTTTATTTCTCTTCAGAGAGACGAAAGCTGATAATGTAAAAAATACAGCCAAGCTAGTTTTTATGAAATTTGATAACAAAATTCTAATTTAAGATGAATTTTATAGTCTGAATATTATATGAAAGTGGTTCTTGTCCGCAAATAACAAATAGATCTTTCATTTTAATTGAGTTTGGAATTACTGATGCTCAAATTTGTAATATGCTCGATTAAGGGAGGAACTCAGTAACAGATTTTCTGATGAGTCTATGTATAAGCCCAGGTTCCATACCTAGCATCATTTCAGTCCTCCATTCCTGCTGAATTGTTATTAAGTCTATAATGTTCCTTTTGAATAGACTAAACTATATCCCTGATTAAAGTTGTGATAGTCAGTACTAAAGGGTTGTGTTGTCATGGCATGAATTGGTAAAGCGTATCTTTGTTTTTATAAAAGACAGAGAATAGAAAGAGGCTGTAAGCAGTTTATAAGAACAAATGAGAAAACTCCCATCTACTGAAGAAATGGGGGAAATCAGGTTGCAGTTTTTTTTTTTACTCATTTTCAAAATTTAAATATTGGAATTTCAAAAATAGCCATTTGTCTTTTTTTTTATTTGTGGGACCGTTTCTTATCTCTGTAGTAGAGCAGAAGTCACTGTCTTAGGTTGCAGTTTTCTGATTCTAATCCATTCTGTAAATTTTGCATCTGTAGATCACATCCTAAAAAATATGCTTACTTGTTGGCAATTGGTAGTCATCTGCTGGAAACCTAGGCTACTAAGACTGGATAAATGTCTCTGAAGTGATCTACCAATTTCTCCTAGCCCCATTAAAATATTATTAACTCTAGTCTAAATGTAAATTAGTTGTAATTTATATCTAATAACTTAAAAAATTCCCATTTATAAAAATTGGCTAAGGAAAGCCAAGAATTATTCGTCCAAGACCCTTGAATATCTGTTGATAGTGAAATGTTTTATCAAGGCCTTAAAGTAAAGGAGGGATGTTGCAAGTCTGTCGAGGAATTGTCAAGGAGCCACAAGAGTCAGCCTTATATCTCAATTAAAACACAAAAGCACCAGCATAATTTTACCTGAGAGCATAGAAAACACCAAAGACACAAATAATATAGATGCTTCATTTAAAACATTCAACCCTCTTCATCTCTTCTCAAGAAACACATTAACCATCTGGATTCTGAATGATTAGGAATACATTAACACTTTTATTAATAGTTATGATAATTTTTACAACTGATTGGCAGAAAATTTTGAGATTTTCTTCTGTTTTATCAAAAAATAGTATTTCTAAATTTTTCCTCTCAGCATGGAGAATGAGTAAACCAAATTTTGATAAAGAAGTCAACCTGAACTATATGATTTTTTTCAATAACTTTAATATCACTCACTAATATTTACAGTATTGGACATTTACATTGTTGGTGTTATTTCAATTAAGGTAGCTAAAATGTCACAAATATTCTTTCTAATTACAATGGGCAGAAAGTTTTCAAATACAGCACAGTGGATGCTATGTTTGAACTCTTATTTTGAAATTTATTATTATTTAGTAATAGTAAAGAGATTAGTCATCATCAACTCATCATATCCCATTTCTGCAAAGCTATTCTCTTCCTTTTGGCATATGGTGTAACTTACTTTTCACTGAAGAGGGGGAAATCATTAAAGATATGTTAAAAGATATTTAAACCCTCTTGAGTGATGTGGTTGTATTATGCACAAATCCAGTGTCACAATTTTATGACCTGAAGGACAATGGAAACCATCCTTGATGTATATGAAATACCAGGATGCATGGTAAATACAGCCAAATAATGAAGTCTACATGAAAACACACAGGATGATGAACCAGAGAGAACAAATGCAAACAGAGCACAACCCTGTAGGCTTTTCAAACCCATGCCGGAATTCTGTAAGCCCTTAATGAAGCTTCCACCAATCTCCCAGGAGTAGACACTACACTCATACTCCTTCCTGGACTTCCCTTTCCAGAAGGGTCTCACAAAGTCACATGTTCCGATTGCAGAATTCACTTTAGACTTTCTTCCTCTTGCATCACATGTGACTGGGAATCTTCGGGAAGAACTGTGATCATTAGAGAAAACCAATTTGCATATAATATGGATAATCATGCATTTGTAACTTTGAAGTCTTGCAAAAGCCAACTTGATGAAGGAAAAGTTTTGTTCTTCAAAGGAATAGCTGTTGAAAAATTAAAGAGTTATAATTTTTTAAAAGCTATCCTGAAAAGCAAATTAGCATTAGTACTTTGTCTCAGAAACCTTTTCTTCATGATGTTGCCATGCATAGATAAAATGAAAAGCGCACAAAGTATTAAAAAAATCCTATTTTGATAATGTTTAAAATAAGTAAAAGCGA
The DNA here is from genome assembly GCF_004785775.1 of Grammomys surdaster. NCBI lineage: Eukaryota > Metazoa > Chordata > Mammalia > Rodentia > Muridae > Grammomys > Grammomys surdaster. The sequence goes on from NW_021621467.1 coordinate 4,791,305, forward strand.
TATTCAAGAACTGCCATCAAGCAGGATCTATTAGTAAATTAGGTTTGATGTGCTATGACCCAGTGAAAAATATGCAGAAAATGATGTATACATCCTTCAAAAACAAAAGTTGACTATGACTTATATGTATCTTGGTATGGTCCATACAAGTTTATAAAGAAATACAAGTATATAAGAAAACCAGTCTTCTATGTTTGTTCTACTTGGATACTTGGAAGCTACAAGTAATAAAGTCTCTATTATGAAATTAGTGATAAGAAAAAAATATAAGTTTAGAGAAAGAAAGTTTATATATATATATATATATATATATATATATATGTAATGTATATATATATGTGTGTATGTGTGTGTGTGTATTTATACACACACATAGTATATACACACATAGAAAAGGACAAAAAATATGTACACATACATAGTACATACACATACACTTATGTGTATATGTTGGTGATACAAAGAAGATTGGTTTTATTAGTAAGCCTCTTCCCTAATCACTTGGGGCCCATAAAAGGTGCACTTAAACATGAGGATCATTTTAAACTTCAAAAGAGATGTAGGATATGATGCTAGAGTAGAGTTTAAATGGAACAGACTGTAATACAATTCCAAGACTCCTCTTACCACTTCATTACATTGGGCTATGGGAGTCCTACCTGTAACCTCTGACTTCTTCATTTTTTCTGACCTGACCCAACTATGGAAGTCAATGACTCATGGAATACGCCTGTTTTTCCAGATAGTCACTGTGGTATGAAATGAACTTTTCCATGACCTGTAATAAAGATAGAACACATAAAGCAGAAAAATTAACACTGAATGTGTGAAGCATCTTGAGAAATTGATGCAAGCTTGGAATACCTCTATCTCATTGTGACTATATAACTTAATATGTTTCTATTCTACAAAATTAGCTGTGATTTTTGTTAGCCAGTTTCCCTGAGTGGTATTTAGACATCATACACACACACACACACACACACACACACACATTTATATTATTTATATTTGTTATTTATATTTATATTATTTATGTTTATATATGGGGAGTGGTTAGGCAAAAAAAAAGAAAATGATGGGACAAAGAAAGGGAAAAAGAAACAAGAATTTGAGAGGTTAGAAACAGTTACATCTTAGGAAATGTTTAGGACATAGCTTTCTTTTTCTAGTTACTCTACAGGTCCAATGTGAAGAGATGAACACACTGTTCTCATTGCTATGTGCTTACATACAATGAAGATATCCTATACATAGGACTCAAGAAATTTTTTACATAGCAAGAAAGTTAGGCTATGGATTAGGCTCAAAATCATTGCACTAGATAGTTAACACTGTTCTTTGAAAATGTCTTTGCATTTGCTTAACATTAATTTTTTTCAACTGAGTTTTAAAATCTTTAGGATTGCTGTCCAAGTTATGCAGCACCTCCTCCTTCTGAAAACATTTTCTCAAAACTACAAACAAAATTGTTCACCACCATCTTTTCACATTTATTTATTTATTTGTTTGTTTATTTATTTATTTATTTATTTATTTATTTTAAAAATTCTGCTTGTTTAAGTAATTATATCTAAGAGTACAATGTGATTTTCCCACAGACACATGGCATGAACCAATCAAACAGGAAATTAGTGTTTCGAGTCTGCATGTTTAGAAATGTTTTGTAAGATCTTTTTTCCATGGGCTGTGGCTTGGAGTTTGGGAAGTTTTCAAATCATGATTTCCCTCAAAGAATAACCAGATGCGCTTTGGGTGACAGAAATTGTGTAGGTTAGAAACAAAACCAAACAAATAAACAAAAAAGCAAACAGATAATCATTGCATGAATTTCAGTGGAGAACAATCCACAAACTGTAGTGTATGTTTTGTGAGTCAGGGTTTTTGTGTATCAGCAAACAATTTTTCGCTGTCACTCTGCTGTGGCTCATAGCTCACAAAGGGAAACATCTAAAGGGATGGCTCCAATGGAGAAATCTGTTTCACAATCCATTCTCAGTCAATTTTGCATCAGCTTTCAAGTAGGCTACAAACATTATGGAAAGGCATTCTCTGTGGCCTGAGGAATTTACAACTATCTTTATTCCCTTTCAGCTATTTATCAACAATATAAGGTTTCACGAACAGTTGTCTGCAGCCAATATGTTCTGAATTCTTTGGTGAAAAGATGACACACCAAAAAAATCTTGCAAAGGACTGATGAGAGGCAAAATGTGCCATATTTTTTTTCTTGTGGAAACAACCTGATATATGGGAGATTTGAGTTCATTCTTTGAAACCACAAGCATGTGTTCTAAAGCTTACTTCCATTTGGCTTTGCTTGTGCTGTATTGAGTGGCCCTAGCATCTTCAGTATCACTGAAGCCCTGTTCCTATTTGCTAAGATTGAATAAATAGACTCTTCTGGACCATGTCAGAGAGCAAGTATCCATCAAGATCAAAAGAAGGTAGAAAATCCTGCTGATGTCACTACAGGAATTGACACACATTTAGTTCATCCCATTGAGGAGTCTCTTCTAATACATTTTGGTTCAATAGAGAGATTGATGACTTAGCCCAAATTCATATTAAAGTATGCTTATATTTCAGCAGTTCCAAAGTTATTTTTAAAATTTGGAATTTTTTTTAATAACTTATACTCCCAGATACCACTTTTGGGGCAGTAGAGGCCTCAAGCAAGACTCTCAGATTAGCTCTTCTTGTAGTTGGATTATCTATTTTCTGAATCATAAAGCTGTCATGGTAAAACTTAGAAATCTCTTTAAAGATGCATATTTGGCTGCATGTGCATGTGCTATCCAACAGATGTCTGGATAGCTAGAATCTCTTGAGAGCATTGTAACGTGTGGTTTTAGTTATAATAAATGATCCAAACTTTTTTGTTCCCTTTGGTCTTGCTTTTCTCAGTTCTAGGAGAAAGTCTGTAGTTTGTAGAGAATTTACAAAAGAATATTTCATTTTATTCTTTGTTTTATTGGTAGTTTTATCCCTATGTTTAAGATGACTTTATATCTGCTTTTGAAATGAGTTTGCTGGATTGGTAAGCAGTGTCTACATTCCTTATTATGATCCCAAGATCTTATCACCCAAGAGGTGACCATTCCCATTGATGTTCAGGCTTAGAACTCAATATATGGCATTATGATAAAAAGGAAACCACCAGTCACTGTGATATATAATTCGTATTTGTCAGAAGTTCAGTTGTATACTGATGGTCTCACATGTGTGATGTTTTAAGTACCTGATGGATATCTGTCCAGCTGGACACTGGAGAAGATGCTAAAGGCAAAGGCTCAAGGGCCCCGTACAGCAGTTTGTGGTTTTGAAGACAGGAAGGCTTTAAGATTGACTACCTTGGCTTGTTGTCTCAATTGCAGACACCTGGCAGTAAACAGCTTGTCACCCACAGTGTTTGCCTCAGGTATGCAGGTGTTGCCCTTCTTACCTTAACACAGTAAATTATGGTCTAAAAGTAAATTCAGGTTTGGTGGGTTTTACATTTCTACTCCTCTTTTGAATCTGAACTTAAAGACATCCTGACAAGTTCGGGCAGTTTTTACCTTATTGTTCCTGATAGTACTGCTTTTGTGGAGATTTGAAGGAGATTGTAAATGTGCCTCTAGAACATGTCTCTGTAAGTAAAAAGTCTTCTTTTGGTATTAAGTCCTTTACTTCCTGAGTGAGACATCATCTATTAATAATGTGCAAGAGTTGTAATCAGGAGATGCTGACTGTTACTGAAATGTCATGTGGAATAAATTTAACTCTATATTTGGTTTTAGAAAAATGCATCTTATTATTAACAACTTTAAAACATTGTTAATCATTTGTGTATTAAGTATGAAGTCAAATCATCAAATAGTCAAAAATCCTTATAACATGTAAGAAAACATACTCCTATGTAATGCACAAAAGTTACAGAGAAATCAAGAACTTTAATCATTGAACTTGATCAATGATAAGGCACAAAATTTGATCAAAGATAAAATAAAGAGAAAGTCATAATCATATGGTGTCCATATTCATTAATAGTAAAACAATAGAAATCAATTAGGCATATTAAATGTATTATGACCAAAATAAAAATTTTATTTTTTATTAAAATATTTTATTATGTTTATTTTTTACAGTCCAATCTTTGCCCCTCTCCAAGTCCACCCTCCCACACTTCCTCCTCCCCCCATCTCCAAGAGTATGTCCCCTCCTCCCCCCTCTATGCTTCCCCACTCCCTGGGGCATCAACTCTCTCAAGGGTTAGTCACTTCTCCCACTGAGGCCAGACCAGGAAGTTCTCTGCTATATATGTGTTGGAGGCCTTGGACCAGCTCCTATATGCTTCCTGGTTGGTGGCTGAGTGTCTGAGAGATCTCAGGGGTCTGGGTTAGGGGTTAGTCTTTCTATGGGGTCGACTTCCTCTTCAGCTTCTTCCAGCCTTTTCCTAATTCAATCACCTGGGACCCAACTTCAGTCCAATGATTAGTTATAAGTATCTGCATCTGTCTCAGTCAGCTGCTTGTTGGGCCTCTCAGAGGACAGCCATACTAGGCTCCTGTCTGTAAGCAGACCATAGCATCAGTAATAGTGTCAGGCCTTGGATCCTTCTCTTGAGATGTATCCCAAGTTAGGCTGGTTACTGGACTGTCTTTCCCTCAGTGTCTTCTCCGTTTTTTTTTTTTTCCTGTGGTTCTTTTAGACAGAAACAATTCTGGATCAGAGTTTTTAACTGTAGGATGGCAACCTCCTCCCTCACTTGATGTCCAGTCTTCTTGCTGGAGGTAGGCTCTATAAGTTTCCTCTCCCTACTATCAGACATTTTATCTAAGGTCCCTCCCTTTGAGTCCTGAGTATTTTTCACCTCCCAGGTCTCTGTTACATTCTAGAGGGCCCCCCCCCACCTCCTACCTCCTGAGGTTGCCTATTTCCATTCTTTCTGCTGGCCTTCATGGGCTTTAGTCCTGTTACCCCTAATACCTGATCATTTTCCCCCCTCCCACTCCATGTCCCATCTCCCACCCAGATCCCTCCTTCCCTCTGCCTCCTATGGTTGTTATTTTCTCCCTCCCAAGTGCGATTGAAGCATCTGCTTGCCTTTTTGAGTCCTGTGGACTGTATCCTAGGTATTCTGTACTTTTTGGCTAATATCCATTTATAAGTTAGTACATACCATATATGTCCTTTTGTGTCTGAGTTACCTCACTCAGGATGATATTTTCTAGTTTCATTCATTTGCCTGCAAAACTCGTGATATCTTCATTCTTAATAGTTGAATAGTATTCCATTGTGTAAATGAACCCACAGTTTCTTTATTCATTCTTCCATTGTGGGACTTCTGAATTGTTTCCAGCTTCTGGCTATCACAGATAAGGTTGCTATGAACACTGTAGAGCACCTTTTCCTGTGGTATGATGAGGGATCTATTGGGTATATGCCCTAGAGTTGTATATCTGAGTCTTCACGTAGATCTACTTCCAACTTTTCTGAGGAATCTCCAGGTTGATTGCCAGAGTGGTTGAACCAGTTTGCAATCCCACCAGCAATGGAGGAATGTTCCTTTCTCCACATGTGCTGTTCACCTGATATTTTGATTTTAGCTATTTTGATTGGTGTAAGGTGGAATCTCAGGGTGATTTTGATTTGCATTTCTCTGATCACTAAGGACTTTGAACATTTCTTTAAGTGCTTCTTGCCTATTCATGATTCCTCTGTTGTGAATTCTGTTTAGCTTTATATCCCAATTTTTATTGTTTTATTTTTAATTTGGAGGTTAGCTTCTTGAGTAATTTACATATTTTTGATATTAGCTCTATATCAGGTATGGGGTTGGTGAAGATTTTTCCCAATCTGTAGGTTACCAATATGTCCTATTGACTGTGTCCTTTGCCTTATAGAAGCTTTGCAGTTTCATGAGGTCCCATTTATCAATTCTTGATTTTATATTAAAAAAAAAGGAGTGTCACAGTCATCTTGAGCCCATTTTGGCATCATAGTTAAATATGTAACTATAACTGACTATATATGTGCCTTCAGCAATAAAACAAATATGTTTCCAAAACAAGTTTGTATGTATATGTTTATGCATATGTATGTGTATATCCATATGAATGTACATTATGTACATCTGTTGAATAATTGCATACTGTAGAATAATTGCCATGAGGTCTCCCAAAAGAATAAAGATATGTATGTAGTTTCCTAAGATACTGCTGCTCCTGCACTCATCCGCCCCACAGTATAGACAGTGGTGATTGCTCACAGATCTAAAATATACTTTAAATTGAGAACACCAGTGGAAAAGAATATTAGTGCTTTTGCTCTCCAAATAGTATTGATAATGGTTTTAAAATAAGAATTCTCTCACATTTTGAGATTAAAACAATTTGTTTGAGAAGTTATAAAAGAAGCATGGTGATTACACATGATCTGTTTTGATACTCATTACATTACTGTTGTCCAAATGGGTAGCTATTGCTTCTATTCTTCATCCCTTCTCTAAGTTAATAGTATGGAACAATGTTCACATGGATCATATTTAGAAAGCCGCAACTTGTATTTAACCTGATTTTGTAGGCCTCCGGCAAACAGATACAATTTTATTATCATTTGCAGTGTTAATTTTATGAAGGCATAGAAATGCATATGACTGTCTCTTGAACATTTGTGTGGTCATCCGTTATTCTGTCAGGTTGGGGGAGCTTGGATATTTGCCACAACAGAATGTTCTATGTATTTAAGTTGGAAACAAGTACTATTTGCATTTATTATTGCAGAACAGAATATTTATTTCCATTTACATGAATAAGTTGCCAGTTTGTTAATCTAATAGCAAGTTTTCCTTGGTAAATGACTTGCATGAAAACTCTTAGTATCTGTGAAATGAACAGTCTATACTTACTAAGTACTTTCTTTTCTTTAAGCTCAAAATATGTTTTACCAACATTCGGGATTTCTCTCTTTTCACCAGTATGCTTCTCACTGTACAGATACTTCTTTTATCTCTAGAAATAAAAAAAATGGATGCATATTTTGGCCAATGTCATTTTCAAATCATCATGCTCCCTTAAAAGTGAAACATGTTAATGTAGTAGGTTATGACTGGTAATCAGCATGTTCACAAAATCCAGCTCTGTAACAGTATACAAATTTCACTTCAGTTTATTACTTATGACTTCTCCCTAACAGTAGAATACCTTAGTATACCTTAGTCTTGCTGTCCTTTTAAATATTTGACACTTTTCTATGTTGTATTTTGATCATATCTATTGTCTTCCTCCATCTCTCTCAAGATCCACACCTTATTTAGAACTCATCCAACTTCGTGTTCTCATTTTAAAACATCCTATCAAGTTCTATTAATGCTACATTTATACTCTAAGGTGTATTGCTGTACTCTTAGACCTATCAGGAGATACATGTTTAAAAAAAGACACTCACTTCAAGCGGCTATGGATCACCAGTAGCTGGGGGTGAAATTTTTTTGCCCACTTCTCTCCTCGATGCTGGAAAGTCTAGCTAATCTTTAGCTAATCTAGTGAGAGTGTCATTGCTCCCACTTTAAAACAAAAATACCATTTACAGTCAAAATTTATTTTCAAGTTATGTCTTCATCCTCTCTGTTTCTATAAAGTTATGCAAACATATAATTATGAGGTTGCAGTTGGCCTTTTGGTGCCATTCATTCATGTCATATCATTCCTTTACCACCCCTGCTTTCAAGTCTTCCCCTCCCACACCGTATGCATTCTCTATATATTCATCATTATCTACTAAGCTTGACAGCAAGCTTACAATTTCATACTGATCCCAAGATGCCCATCTAGAGCTGCCCAAGGATTCTTTTCCACTGCAGGATATAGGAGCTCTAATCGATTCAACAGGATCCTCTCTGAGCCAACTCTTGTGTTTTTCTGGGGAGTTTTGGGGAGCCGTAGGATGTTTTCACAAAATGCCTAGGGGTTGAAGGAAGTTAGAGAGGGGGAAGACATTAGACTTTTCATGCTTACATACATGCCACTGATATTCTGATCCTTATATCCATAATTTTAGCCTAACACCAAAGTTTGAAATTGTTGCCTCTTGAAATTTAGACCATGATTTTTCTCAGGAATGGGAAAATTGCTCCCAGTAACATCTTTGTAAAATTCTGTCATCCCTGTGGTCTGGCTGTTGGTGTCCTCCTGAAAATTTGTGTTGAAATTCTAACTCTTTAGGTGTTGGTTTTAGTGAGGCCTTTGGAGGACAGATAAATGACAGGGACTGAGTCCTCAGAAATGTGAATTTTTTCTTTTCTAAAGGGCTTGAGAACACACACACACACACACACACACACACACACACACACACACCTTTCTGTTTTATGAAACAGTGAGAAGGAACCCTTATGAACCAGAAAGCAAGCTTTCGACCAACACCAAATCATCTGTTGTCTTGATCTTAGAGCTGAGCCTCTCCAATGGCTCTGGAAGAATCTCTGCTGTTAATAAGCTGCCCAGTTTGCAGCATTTGTTTTAACATCCTGAACAGACTGACTGCCAGACTTACAGAGTTTTGAAATGAAAGCAAACTGTGATCCTCTTACATGACCAGATTTCTCTCACATTCCTAATTATTTCAAGTTTGTTTGCTTGGGTATGGATATTGTTTCTTCTCTTCTGTGGTGATCAGGTGGTGTTGGTGTTGGAACTGAAGTGAGGAAGTGTGTCTCTGAGCCTTTAGTTTCTTTCAGGCTCTATGCTAAGTACATCTCACATTCAAACTCTGAAGATAATACTATAATAACTTTGTTTCCTGGTTTACTTCTGATTTACAATAAACAAGAAGGAAATAATAAAGATAGAAGATAAAATACAGCAAAAGCCTTGAGTCAAGTATTCTCCATTTTAAGAAAGATCATGTAGGGAAGTGTGTGGTTCTAGAACAATTATATTACACCAATGCAATGGTATTTATTATATCTTAGAATTATATCGTAGAAATAATTTATTATATTTCAGAAATAAATTTTAAGTTAGTTTAGTTGTTAAAAAGTTATCAAGTGATTCAGCTTGTTAGTCTTGATATCAGCTCAGGAAAAAATATATATTTAAAGAGTTGAAAAGAGAATATAGATACTGATTTGTATGTTTTGTGAACTAATTTTATGAGAGGTTGTTTATGTGGTGATTAGTCAAGTGTGGCTAGTGTCCTCCTGCCATTACTTTCAAACAACACAGGTCACATAAAGGGTGCAAATATACAATCATTAAGACTACTGTCTCTGCCATCAGAGTTCCTGTTTATAATGCTGCCTCTGCCATCACTCCCCTAATTTCTGCCCTCTTGTTGAGAAATCCATATTATTTGGAGCATGGTTGAGAAGATTAAGTGAATGATTCCATATAAAGTTCCCAGTACTTTCTGTAAATGCAAAGCATGGTATATACAAATATACAAATCCTAAGAATGTTACCTAGCTTTGTCCTCTTTCTTTACTTTTCCTTTCTAGTAAAATATCTTATGGACTGAAAATAAAACCAACATGGAAGTACTGACATACAAATCGGTTGATTTCTGTCAGCCCAAGGAAATCACAGAGTGTTTTAGGCCCTCATTGCATACAGATTTGATTGGCATTGGAGAAGCAGAGGAGTCCCACTAGGAGCAATGCTTATGCCAGAGGATAGTCTCTTCTCGCAAGGAGTTTTTGAAAAATTGCCACGTTATGTAGACCATGCAAAGATCATGATGAACACTTTTGTCTTCTTTCATTTTGTTGGGCAAAAAACTAAGTAGCTGGCTCTTAAACCACTATCAGCGATTTCCTTCACTCGAAACGTGGCAGCCTTGTTTTCATGAGGCAACGTATTAGCAGGATCTATTATCATTGTTCTTTTTTAAAATTAGTTATGTTTATTTTGAAATTTACAAAAAGTGATGCTGGGAATTAAAGCAAAGATATGATTTATGTCTTCCACTGAGAAGAAGCGAAGCAGTCAGTATCCAAAAGTTATTTAATACCTGCGAGGTTATAGATGAATTGTCAGGTGGCTTGAATTTGTTAAACTCTACTCTGGAGTGACACAGAACCATGGAATCAAACATTGAAGAGATGCATTTATAATGAGAGAATGATTTCTGCTATTCTGGTTGAAAAGTTGAGGTCCATCTTAAGTAATTCCATACTTGGCTACAGCAAACATTTACATGATCTGAGGGAGTCATATATCTTTGCACATCAAACTATGGATTGCCTTTATTTAAAAAAATCCAAACCACTCGATGATTGCAGCAGTATTCATGACTTGCAGTGTTGACAATCTATAGATTGATGTAGTCTTCAGCTCTGGAAATACTGCATCATCTAGAAGATGAGAAATATTAATAATGAAAAAAATATTTATGTAGTCAGCAAATTGTCAGTAAACGTGGCTTAGATTATACGAGTCACCCCACAGAGACCATGTCAGGTTGCAAATTATTCAACCCTCAAAATTATTTGAAAATAAGTAAAGCAAACTTGAGTGTTTTGATACATCTCTTATCCTTTTATTCCTCTTTCTTTCCTTTCTCCTCTTTTATCCTCCTCCACCTTGAAGCTGGAGTAAGTGTTTTATACCAAGTGAAATTCTAGTATTCTTGGAGAATAATAGCTAGACCGTTTTTTGACACCCAGGACCTATTGCATATAGTCAATACTTTCATGCTCTGTGCTGTGCAAATTATGCCTACAGTTCTGATGTGTTTTTTTAAAGTTTTTATTTATCACCCCCCCCCCACACACACACACACACAGATACACACACTTTTTTAAACATTGGCTATTAGTTTCACTTCCCTCCTCTCCTCCCAGTTCTCTCTTATCTCTTCCAGATCTGTTCCTCCTTCATTTCCCTTCAGAAAAAGCAGACCTTCCATAGGTATCAACCAAACATGACATATCAAGTTACAGTAAGACTCTCTGCATACCTTCAAATTAAAGTCAAAGGAGTCTAGTCAGTAATAGGGAATGGATTCCAAAAGCAGCCAAATGAGTCAGAGTTAGGAGTCCCACAAAAAGACCAAGCTACAAAATCATCACATATATGCAGAAATCCTAGGTCAGACCCAGATAGGCTCACTGATTGTTGGCTCAGTGTCCATGAATCTCTATGCTTCCAGATTAGTTGAATTTGTGGGTTTTCTTGTGGTGTCCTTGACCCATCTAGCTCCTATAATCTGATGTGCTTTTTCTGTTCCTTTATTTATTCTGTCTTGTTATATTGCTGTCTTTGAATGTTGTTTTAATATATGCTTCCAATGACAATACTTATAATGATGTCTTTAATTACTAAAAAATTATTTGATAGGCAGAGAAACAAAATGCTATTATAGTAATAGTCAAAATATAAAACTATCCTGGATCATTTCTTTTTGTTTGTTTTTATGTGTCTTATGTCTACTATCAATCCCAGACTGATAACACTTTTAACAAAAGGTTAATGAATAGTGTGAGATGTTGGCATCAACATGACAATTGTCAAATCTTTCTGCCCACGTTTTTGGAGGTCTCATTTGACATTTTGAGTTTTGATTCTGAATGACTTAAGAGTTTACTTAGAGAGCTCACTTTTCCAAATTATATGCCTCAAATAGGAAAATAAAGGTAACTAAAAGACACAATAGACGTGAAAACAAATTGATTGCAACAATGATTTCAATATATATGTATATGAAAATATTTTAATACACACATTAAATATCTGTGTTTGTCAGTTACATCTCACAAACCAAACCAAACAAAAGATATACACAAAATGAAACTTGACTTCAGGTGGGTTTGAGCAGCAGCTGCCCTGCTAATTGCCTGTATCAGAAATTGGTGAAATGATTGTAATAGACCCCAGTCAGTTTCATTACTTCTATACATCATCTCTAACAAACTTTCTATTTTATCTATCAGTTGGAGTTCAGATGTGTTCCTGTATCTGTTTTAAATTTATTTAATCTCACTTGCTTGCAATGTTCCTTAGACTCTCCTGAGCCACTTTAAATTCATTAAAGGAAAAGATATTAAAAGAAGTAAATGAATAACTAGAATATAGTACTATTTACTATGACCTATCAGCAGACCAATAGTACTAAACTCCATGTTTTATTCATATTTTACCACTCTCTATGACTTTAATGTTGCCTCTCTGAATAAAATAAATTTTAAAACAGCCGAATATACTAGTCCACAAGTCTAATTGCACTGGTTGCTGGAAATTGTAATTGAAGCGTTGTTTAGATGTTTCTCAAGTTGGTTCTGTCTCTCTTCTCTTCAATTATCATCTCCTTAAAGTTAAAGCACTATTTTTAATTTTTATTGAACTAATAAATCACTCCTAATCCAGGGAAATAAGAAAGAAACAGCAAAGAATGTCCATGGTATAAACAGCATTATTCTCGTACAGAGTTCTTTTCACACAGTGTGTTCCTTGGCTTTTTTAGAGGATAGGTTCTCTTTAAGACATGTCTCATGTTTCTTATGTTAAATTTTCTGTACTCAGTGTACTGCAGGTCAGGAACATTGATGAATGTTATGTGTATACTTATTCTTCATTATTTTCCAATTTTATCATTTTAGGTCTTCAGCATCAGGACAAGAACAAAGAATCAACTTGGTACTGAAGCATGGTATCAGCAGGTCATATGGCAGCATGAATCCAAAGGCCCACTGGGAAAAAGATGTCATCTGGGATATCCCATCCAGGAATGGGACACAGGAAACATGGACTGAGAAGAGGACATATAAGGCCATTGTCTTTAGATTTGAACCTTTTCTGGAGAAAACATAGTGGGCCCTCCTAGTCATTGAAGAAGAGCATTTGATTTGTTTTCCCTCATCTGAGCCTTTGTCAACTGTGCAACGTCTTGTTTTGCTTGCCTTGTACCAGTACCTGGACTAGTTTTATTGTGCTTTTTCTTTTTGCTTTTTTTTTCTTTTGCCAGCCACCTTGTAAAAAGATGATCTACCAAATTAAAATGCTCATTTCTTCAGGAAAACCATTAACTCCATCTTCATCTATTTTTGTAGAAATACAAAATGGTTGGCTTAGCATGGAGGGGATATTTTGAAAATGTAATGTTTTGTTTTTTAGTGTTGTAACAATTGTTGAGTTCTGTTTAAAGAACTTGCTCTCAGAAAAGCACTGGCAAAAATGTTTAAGCGCTGATCTTTAAAGTGTCTGCAAAGCGCTGTGACTGTGCTTCAGAGGGTACCTCAAGGCTTTAATCTTTTCTACAACAGTGACACTATCGTAGACAAATCCTGAAACGTTGTGTTTATGTTGAAACTCAGTGAAGATTTAATTCAATGATAGCTCTCTTAGTTTGCAGTCATATATGTCTATGCAGCTTGAAGGGGGCATTTTCTTTTAAAAGGACATAAAGTAAAGGGTATTTCTCCCAAATAGTTCTTGGAGGTTGACTAAAAATACTTCTCTGTGTAGTCCAGTCTATCATAACAATTAGGAATAGAGCAAACACATGGTTTCAGAATAGGAAAAACCAATGCATTTAGCCATGATAACTATGGATCCCACTGACAAATTTTCCTAATTTTTAACCATTCATTCATGGCTGTTTCAAAAGTCATAATTTGGACGAATTTGTTTTCTGGAGTGAATGCAAATGAGTAATGTCAGGGTCAAAGTGCTGACTGTCCTTCATCTTTGTAAACTGAAAAGTAATGTATTCTTTATGTAATGTTTTAATTTGATCATTTTGCAAGATTTTCATTTGCTTTTAAGTGTAATTAGTTTCTCAAAAATTAGTGCAAAATAAAATGGTTATGAATTTAAGTTTATGCTTCAATTACACAAACAAGTTAAAGACTGAAAGAATGAGAGGGGAACTTCACATGGACCACAAGATACAGAAAAAGTGAAGTTGAAATTTACTTTAAGAGAAGATTAGACAAACGTTAGGATTATGAAGGTAGCAATGACTGCCAAATCAAAGACACAGCCTAGTTTTTCCTTTCAGTTGCTCCCAGCCATAGAGGACCTTAGTATAGTATAGATGCTTTTATTTGATAATGTTTCTCCATTTCTCTCATTCCTCTCAGCCCACACAAAACAGAAGGTTAAGTCACGTGCTATGTTCTGTTTTTAATTGTGAACGTCATGGGTGTGAATACTTTACACATTAACAACACAACAAGCAGCTACACAGAATTCTCACAACTCATTTCCAAACATTTCTCTTGGCTGTATCTTAGACATTTGTTTCTCCTCCTGCTGTGTTTTGAATTATAAATCCACTTCATCTCTTGTATCTCCAGACTACATCATTTCTTCATCTTGATTTTTCTTGAACACAGCCTTCACATTTTTTTATCAATATAGTCTAGATTTAAGGTAGCTTCCACTAACCAATTTAGGAACTTTAGCATCTAGATAATGGGCCTCCTTAAATTCTGTGCATGTCTCTCTGGATTTTGATAACAATTTGTATTTGTTATCTGTATCTGCATAAATATGTGAACCATAGAGTTGAATGAGTCTATCAAATTCATGTTGTATTGAATCCTTCTGAGTTATGAGAACTGAGCACTCAGCAAATCCCATGAGGGAGACTCTGTAGCTGTTATCACATCCTCCCTTGGGATATATTAACTTACATTGCAGTGTCTCTTAGAATGGTGCCACACTTGAAATCACTGAACTCGCTCCATTGAATTTTCTCAGATAAGAGGAGGGTAGGAGGACTAACTTTGTTTCTTTTCTTCTTTATCATCTTTCTGGATTGGAAAAGAAAGTAAATAATTTAGTGATTTTGCCCTGATGTCCTCATAACTATGGCCAAAACATGATTTGGTTCAAGACCAAAGGAAAGTGAAGAATCTGAATTTTATTGCCTGCAACAAAGGTGTGATACCCTGCTTTGAGAACAGGCATAGGTATCAGTGGGATATTGTTACCAAAAGAATAGACCAAAATCTAGTAAAAGAAGAGGGAACAAGTCTCTCTAATTCTCTAGCATCCTTCAGTGTTTTGACATTACTGTAACAAGCAGAAATAATAAAGGAAGCTGTACCATATCAAAATAAATAATCTGAATTTATTTGTTTGTAAAGTGCTATTACATTCTGGATCTGGATTTCTCACTTTTAAAGTACGGCTGCT
Source organism: Grammomys surdaster (assembly GCF_004785775.1). Lineage (NCBI taxonomy): Eukaryota > Metazoa > Chordata > Mammalia > Rodentia > Muridae > Grammomys > Grammomys surdaster. The sequence goes on from NW_021621467.1 coordinate 4,806,427, forward strand.
ATACTGAAGGGTGGCTGCCTTCTGCCCCTCTGAATTCATTAGACTCACTCTACTTTGGCAGTTTTGCAAATTAAATTTCTTTCAGTCTATTTGAATGCCTGTACATTTGACACCAGAAAACCTTATTATTCTATATGCAATCTATTATTCCACCAATGAACTCTCTACAGTAAGAAACCACATAGTGTTGGTTATTAGAGTCCCCACAGGATACTTAATCTTTCCTTGTTAGTTTCTAAAGAACCTCTGAAGTTTATAGTCTAAACATTTTTTATAAACCACACTGATATTTTATCTTTCAAAAGTTACCTATTCTTTTTAACTCTTCTAACTATTCTATTTTGGATTCCTTATTGAGATTTGCATGTTAACTCCCCAAAATAGAAATATTATCCTAAAATTTGTAAAATGAAAATGAATGGATTTCAAAAAATACTGAAAAACACATTTCCCAAAGTTGTAGCATTAAAATGAACTGTTCTAGAGGAGCTCAGCATTTATTCTACCAATATTATTTGCCTGTTCCTAAGTTTGCAGAACACCGGACAGGAAGTAGCCTAAAGATCACTATCTGACTTGATGTTGCAGTTGTAATTTCTAGTGACAGAGACTGTACTTCTATAAATTCCATGTTGTCCTTTATGAGAAGGATCCCTGTGTGAAGTAGCATTTGCTGAATTAGTCAGTGGCAATGGCAGTAAGTGATGAACAAGACACGGACACACATTACTGTTTTGACTGAGAAAGGGTGGATCAGAAGGATGATTTAGTGTGAACTCAATTGTTCACTGAATTCTGACTCGGCTGTGGTTTATTGTTTCAGAACATCATTTACCTCATGATAAAAATGGGATAATACTACCTACCAGGATGTCTGTGTAAGATGGGAAGCATATACAGATGAACCCCACTTACAGCATAGATGTTCAAACAACTAACTGCCTCCTCAAAGGACCATCAATTCAGCAAGTTGGTTATTAAATTGAGCTCTTAACTTAATGTTGCATGTTCATTATTCAACACTTAAATAGACCAATGACTGCTATTGAAAAGGGAATTTTTTTAACTTAGAGAGATAAAATGTTAACTTCTTAACAAATTCTGAGTTTTTAATGTGGTGTTTCTGAAGAAAAGCTAATTAAACATCTAGTTGTATGTAGCCAGAGTCTGAGTCATATTCACCCATAACTCTATATTTTGCTGTCTCCAAAATTAGGAGGGCATCCTCACCAAGCCACCAACCTTTGTATTTGCCAGATATACATCGTGTTTCTGTGGCACTGGACTAAGACTGTTCTTCTTCTCTGCCCCTCTTGTTTTTCCTTGCCTCGAAGGAAAAGTTGCACAATATGGTGTGGAAAAAAAAATTCTCTTTCACGGAAAGGGAGGGGGAAGCATTCCCTTTACGACGATCTCAGTCAGCAGATTTACTCTACTTAAGAAAAAAATGAAACAACTTTATTGGAAGCAGATGTTGACACTGTGTCGGTTATTGAAGATGGAAAGAGTTCACTCAGTTATTGCAGTTACAAAGGGGTATTGATGGCACTCAAGGTCCCTGTGATGGGTCACCTTCCCAGCTGTGGGTGGACAGTAGAAGCTGCATGAAACCCAAAACGAAGTCAGCCTGTGATTTCAACATGCAAAAAACCCCAAGGACTGAACTTGTTTGGTGTATTTTTTTCTCCCTGCAGACTGCATAATATATATCTTTCCTATAATATTAAGGCTGGAAAGACAAGTTAAAAACCAAGAATCTTAAAAATACTACAATTTGAGGACATCACAAAACCTACCATGATATCATGAAAACTTTGATTAAAATTATTTCAGGAAAAAATAGGCTGATATTTTTGTCTCACAATGAAGCTGAACACACACATATACACCATGAAGGAAGGATGGATTTAATGTTTGGGGAATGAATGGAGCCAACAAGGGAATCTCAGCTTCAATAGCTTCATAATGTTAAGTGCCATGGTTATGTGGTCACAGGACTAGGTCACAGATCAGACTTGTAGAATATTGCATAGTATTTTTTCTCTTAGTGCTTTCTGGGGATTTTTAACCTATAGAATTAGTCATTATAGTTAAATGTATTACATTTTAATTTTTTTTGTTGTGAGCTTTTGTTTGTTTGAAACACTGTGTGATGTCAAACGATTAGTCAAAGAAATAATCTTGAAATTTTGACCACCCTATATTGATTCAAGGACATTTTCTAAAACTCCCTTTTAAATTTCAGGGAATTCTAATAGGTTTTAATGTAGTTTTTCAGTTCTGTTGTGTTGTGTAAATAAATGGGGCCATGCGATCTTTTAGAAAGGGGCACACCATCACTAATTAATTTCTTTTCTTAATGATTTCTGACTACTAAATTGTAGGCTAACATTAGTTCTCTTCAAATATAAAATTCATAATGAAGCGTTCTTTCTTTTTACCTAAGATGTGAACTTTTCTCTTTAAACTAATAGACATAGACATTTTTTCCCTTCTGTTTTTGTGGCTAGAGTCACAAAACAGAATGTAAAGGTTTTTACACACTAGGTTTAATGTACAGAATATGTATTCTTGTGAGCATCCTATCTGATTTACAAATGCTATTCCATATAGGTATTTTTCAAGATGTACAATGTAGGGAAAACCTCCATGTGAGTTCTTTGTATCATTTTAAATTGCATATATTTAAAGGGAAACATGGATTCCTTTTGTTTTCATTGTGTGCACCTAGGTAAGGTGATGTTTTTGTATAGAAAAGATGCACAATATGATAAACTTTATATTTATCACTGGATAAAGTAAACTGAAAACTAGTAATAGAAGTCATATCTTACAGCATCTGACATAGAGTGAGATTCTAGATTTGGTAGTTCTGAGAGAAATCATGCCATCTTCATTTCCTATTTTCAGAAAAGGAAATTAAGCAATCTCGGTTATGATGTCATCATTAACTAATGGATAACAAATAATTCTTAAAACTTTTGACTGCATAATTGTAAGATCATATGATTATTTTGTTATCATTCTTCAAATGCAGGACTTCTAACTGTGTCATGGATATAAAATCACGGAAATCTTTGTGACAAAAACAGATGTCATTTTTTGTAATTTGTTCAATAAATAATTTAATGTGACTTTAATGATTGAGTTTGCACTTCTAGTAATTAAACCTTTGTTTCCTTTGTGTTTAAACAACTTGTAGATATCATTCAATCATCTCATGTTTGATTTTTATAAACTACAAGGTTAATTTCCAGAACCATGACATTTATTTGTTACAGTTTGGAGTGAATTATGAAACATATGTTTATAGTGGAAGAGCAAGTGAAATTGATTAATGACATAACAGCAGGAGTCTTGAGAAGTTTTTCGGAATGATGCTGCTAAGTTATTTGTTTGACCCTTTGGAAAACATGTCCTGATGATTTTTGTTTCCACATTCATCAGCATAGAACTTTCTATAAGCAATATGAAAAGACAAATGGAAAACAACAGCAACAAAGCTTTTCTGCCATTGGCTGACATGAAGGAAGTGGGTCTGTAAACAGGTTTCTAAGAGTTCCCTGCTTTTTTTCTTATTCAGTGTTCTTTAATACAAAAATGTGCTTTTGGAAAGCAGTCTTAAATAATAATATTCTCCAGCTACACAGGTGAAATAATTTGACACATCTTCCTTACAGTCTGGAATAGACTGGGGTAGCATATGATGGGTTTATGGCTACCATGAAAATATTACTAGAAATATAATGACTTAAAACAATGCAAACATTATTTTACAGTTCTGCACCTGTTGGGCAGAAGTTTTGTCTTGGGCTATGAAGCATGGAGTACATGCTGTTTGCACACTCCAAAGAGCATCTGTGTTCTTCCTGCATCCAGTTTCTGCAGTCCTCCAGGCATTGGCCCCCTCATCCTTATTCAAAACCAGTCACCTTCATCTGGTCATACTTTCCCATTCTTGTCTGCCTCCTCCTTAAATAGGTGATGCCCCTCTGTGGTTATACATTGATTCTCCTTATGGAATTCAGGATAGTGTTTTGTGTTTTACAGCCATTATCTGCAAGGTCTCTATTTTTGTATGAGATACAATGTGTTCTCAAATTTAAGGGGAAAGACTGTAAACACGTATTATTCTACCACAATTATTTATGGCCTTTAGTGTTTTTATTTTAAACAAATTTATAAGCAGAAAGGACTTACTACTTCATCAGAAATAATAGAATGTACTCTTTGCTTCAGTGTTTCTGTTAGGTAATAGGTTATCAAGAAACTTTCTGCTGTTTCTTCGAATACTTCGTGAAGTATCTGGGTCCCTTTGGTCACAGCCAGAACTCAAAAGGGTTAGAGTACAGTCCTAGAGAGAGTGTAGTTTCTTTCTCACTGAATTGCTTTCTCTTTGGGCAATCAACAACCAACACCATTTGACAGTGTTGCTCAGGGGTGGGGCTTATGTCCTTCCTGTGATGGGCCTATTCTCCAAGTGTCTCATTGGACTAAATAGTGATGAATAACCACATTTGAGTGGTGAAGTCTTGACACTTCTGTCCCGATTGAACCACTCCAGCTGCTATCAGTTAAGCAGTGGAAAAGTGTTACAGAAAAGCAAATAGGCTTTGATAGGTTTCATGTACAAAGTAGGAATCTATACTGTGGAGTGCTGCTGATCAATAAATGAGCTTCGAAGCTGCTGGAAACAACATCCAAACACAAGTGCCTTACTTTCCATACCAAGTTTGGCTGTGGCTGAATGAAGAACACCCAGCATTGATCCTTGCCTTGCACTTGTGCAAGCTGCTATTTACAGAGAGCCAAATATAGCAACAGAGGATTTAATATCTTGCCAAAAACTACAAAATCTGTTCCCCCTTAAGCATGATACTCTATCCTTTTCTTGTGGATCTTGCTAAAAGGAAAATATAGCTTTAAACTACCCAATCCCTTCTGTTGAAAGTTCCCTAGACTGTTTTCGAATGAGTTATGTGTGGTTTTGTGGTGTTTCAAGTTTCCAAAAGAAATCACTTACATGAAAAATCTGTCTAGTGCTGGTTTTTCTTACAAAGAACAAAAGAGTTTTAATGATGGATATGTTAATGACTTTGATGCTAGTAATTATCATACAATGTCTCTCTGTCTCTGTCTCTCTCTGTCTGTCTGTCTCTCTCTCTCTCTCTCTCTCTGTGTGTGTGTGTATGTGTCTGCATCAAGCTATCTTGTATACATTAAATTTATACAGTTTTTGTTTTGTCAAGTAGACCTCACTAAAGTTGGAGTAAAAGTACTTAAAAGTCAAAGACTAATAATAATAGTAAGGAAATTCCATTTTGACAGTTTATAACTAAGCAAACATTACTGAAATATATTAATTTATATTTTGTTGTGTATAGAAATTTAACTAAAATAATTAGCTTCAACTAATGTATTTTTCTCTACATCTTTGGTCTTAGATTATATCTTATTTTATTTCTAAGCATAAGATGTGATAAGTAGATTAATCCAGATTTTTCTACAAAGTTGCTAATTACAGTGACTATTTTGCTCATACAAATATACATGAACACACACACACACACTGATGTGTGTGTGTGTGTGTGTGTGTGTCTGGATGATTTTGAAAACAGTTTTGTAAACTTCACTCAGCAAATACCTTTCTACAATGACAGCTTTAGCAGACATCTCTGTGGGGGATTTTAAACAAACATAAGCCTGTTTGGAAATACTTGGTGTATGTAAATATGCAAAATATGTTGAGCAGTGCAGTGGTGTTAAACAGCTGCAGAGTATACACTCCCATACTGGAGAAGAACATTTTGGTGGTAATGGTATTCATTTTCCCATCTTGGCTTTCCCCTTCCCTCATGAATCTTCTGAAAGCACAAATCTAACACACTCTCCCACTTACATGCTAATTCCAATAGGATCATTTCCATGGATTCCCTCTGGAAAAGGTGGGTGGTGCCTTGAAGGAATGTTTTCTTGAGTTTAGAGATGTTGTAAATGCTGAACTTGGGGGATCTTGCTTGGACTTGCTTTGACACTAGCCTCACACAGAACACAGACACTCCGCAGGCCAGATTCCATTAAGGCTTGTCATGGCAAGGGAGGGTGAGAAAGTCCTGTTGTGAATGGCCTTCCGGGGATGGTGGTCCAATCTTTCTATCACAAAATAACCATTCTAAGTGTGTCATCACATTCTGTAACACCAGGCCCTAAACTGTTTGTGACAGTAAACATGTGCCTGTCTCCTGAGAACCCAAGGAGGAAGAGGGGACCTCAGAGAAGCTGTAAAATGTGAGTCTGTTAGTAAAGCATTTTGTTGAAAGGCTGTAGAGAAAAGGACTAAGAATGTGAAGAGGGACAGCCTCAAGTATAGAAATAGAGTCCATGGCAACATGTTGCAGTCATTTAACAATGTATTTCCTCAGTTTATCATTGAGAATCAGTGGAAAGAAATCTAAATTATTTTGGAGAAACTAAAATTACTGGCAATACAAAGAGGAGATAACTACAAAATAACCCCCAATTTCTCTCTGTAAACAAATACCTCCCACACTCTCCAAATCTTCACAAATAGCACCAGGCAGACTTACATTGAGCTTTAGCAAAATAAAATTGGGATTTAAATTTAGGCAGTGTTACTTTGAAGCTGTGTACTCCTGAATACTTTCCTTGGTTCTTAATGTGGTCAAGTGAAACACAAAGAAGGTATTTTAAGGGTTACGAATTTATTGCTTCAGTTTGGAAGTAAATAGACTAAAACATGAGGGATACAGCCAAGATTTGCATGACCACTGAGCAGTAAAACATACCAGGGCCTGAATGTGTTACATGTTTTAGGGATAAGACAGAGAGGAACAGAGCAGGACATATAAAATCCTCTTCAAGTCTTGGTGAGCTTTGTCTGAATTACAGCATTCCTACACACACACACACACACACACACACACACACACACACACACACACACACACACATTGAGAGAGAGAGAGAGAGAGAGAGAGAGAGAGAGAGAGAGAG
>NW_021621467.1:4813450-4858047 GCF_004785775.1 Grammomys surdaster
CATTTCAGTACGTTGAAGTGTGGCTTTGCATCTTTATGTTTCCTATCTGTTGCAGTACATTCTCCTGTGAATTTGCATAAGATCAAATGACTATATTCTGAATAACATTTTTAAAGGCGTTCTTTGGAAGGAAAGAGACAGAAGCAAAAGTTAAAATCTTTTGGAAGGAATTCACACAGACAAGGAGAATATTTGTGAAGATGACACTGAATGAAGAATTTGTGTGCAAATATCTTGAAGCTGAAAAGAGAGAGGCACAGGCTATCTTCTGGGTGGAGCAGTCCTGTGTTTGTTTCTTAAGTAAAACACACATTAGGAGGTGTTTGGGACTATGTGTGACCATGAGTAAGGACAATTATAACACTCTTCAAGTACTAATGTCTTTTGATATTGAAGTAGTACAGAAAGAATGTGCTCTAGATTATCTGAAGAAAAAATAAGTTCCTGACCTACTTGTGTTGCTAACGACCCATGCACTCCTGGAAAAAATTACTGCATGTCCTTGTTGTGTTTCTTCATCTATTAAATTGGGAAAGTAAAACTAGGCTTCTTCTCCTTTGAGAGTTCAGTGATCGCATGTCTATTTTCTTTTAATATACAACAAAAGCCTATTTAGGCATCAGAATTATTTTTTTCCTGGAGCTAGAACAGTTTGGAAAGAACAGTATAATCAGAAAAAAAATTGACAACTTCTTTAGATGCTAATGGGAGTACAGGCTAAAACAGTTCAATAAAGACAATGTGCAGAGTGGAACAAAGAAAACTTCCAAAGAATCCCTGTAACAAATGCCATTGGTATTTATGTAATCTGAAAAGGGAAAAAATGAGACGTAAGAGAGACATGATTCCCTTAGGGATCTGACATCCTGGAACTTGTATTTTTAACACAGTTTATCCTTCAAGGAGCCAATATGCAAACCTGTGTGTAATTTAGAAGTTTTCTCATCCCACATGGTGGTTTGAATTACTCAGAATGGAAAATAGAAATGGGGGGATAAAAACCATTTACAGCATCCCTATTACTAATTATGGACAGCACAGTAGACATTACAGATATGTCACTAAAGACATAGCAGATTATCTAGCCCCATCTCCCTATCCATTTAACTTTCCCTTATTTGAGAGAGTCAAAGTCTTGTGATTTTCTCTAGCTTAATTTTAATAATCTATACTTGGCATTGGCTTCCATAGTTTCTGGTGGCAACTTAAGTGGAATAAATTTTAATATATTTTCTCTGCATTTGCTAACAGCTTAACTTCCTCAAATCTCATATCCTCATGGTCATCAGGAAGATAAATTTATTTCAATAATCCAAAAGGAGTTTTGATTTAATACCTCTTTAGCATATGATCTGGTGTCTTGGATAAAAGTTAATGGATATGACTACTTTGCCCTAAAGAAATCCTTAATCATCTTGGTGTGGCTGTTCCAAGTATTTGAATCTCCATCATAGATCTACTTATCAATACATTTACCAATTATTCATATTTGGTTTCATTTTTTATAACTGGATGTCCATTTCCTCTCAAGTCATTGTCAACTGTCCTGTTATATCCTTAATCTGTTTTTATTCTACCAATGTGTTTTGTTTTTCTTATATGTCAAATATGCATAACACATTCAGCTTGATGTTCTGATTGCTGAAGAAAGGAGGTAACACAGAGTGATCAAACAATTGTATCTGTAGTAGAATAGTTTCTCTTCTTGGATCAGTCACTCAGCTATGTAAGACGCAGTCACGGGCCCTGATCTTTGCAGGCTTAAGGGCTATTTGATTATGGTAGATGCTTTTCAAATCCTGAAATAATGTACGACCACATAAAAAATTAAAGGTTAACAACCAGGAGATTGGTGACTAGTGACAGTACTTTGTTTCCTGTCTTCCCTTGGATGACATAGTTTGTAGAAGCTGGGTCTGGGTCTTAAAGCCCAAAGGCCTCTGTCCTACTATCTTCTATCATATGCCAAAACTCCCAACTTTTGGCTGGTACCCAGGATTTAGGACATCTGAAATCTTCTTCTTTGTTTTGCCCCTGAAATGCTACTATTATTCTTAGATTGCTAATCTCTGGTTGGCTTTACCATCTTAGATTTTGTATCACTATTCCTTACTTTCACACCACTGTTTTTAGAAACTTGGAATTTTATAAGGTTTAAAGGTTCTCGTTTATAGACATAAGTTTTGTCTATATGCCTGTCTTAGTTAGGATTTTACTGCTGTGAACAGACACCATAGCCAAGGTGACTCTTATAAGGACAACATTTAATTGGGGCTGGCTTACAGGTTCAGAGGTTCAGTCCTTTATCACCAAGGTAGGAGTACAGCAGCATCTAAGCAGGCATGGTGCAGTAGGAGCTGAGAGTTCTACATCTTTACCTGAAGGCTGGTAGCAGAATACTAGTTTCTAGGGAGCTACAACATGGACCTTTTTATTTTTTTATAGAATGAGGGTCTTAAAGCTCACACCCACACTGACACACCTACACCAACAGGGCCACACGTAATAGGGCCACTCCCTGGGCAGAGCATATGTAAACCATCGAAATGCACTTATCCCAGAAAATAGTCTCAAAAAAGGATTACAACATAGAGTTGTTCACATGTCACATCATGAGTAAGAATGTCTGCTTACGGAAAGAAAGAGAGAATTTTAGTAATCCCTGGCATGCAGTAGCGGTGCAACTTTCTAGGTTAGGGAGGCTTGAGGAAGCTCAGTTTTCTGCTCTGCTCTGTTGATAATGATTACACATGTGCTAGAATCCAGAAAAGTTATCGATACAGCACTAAAGGTCTTCAGAGATGGAAAAAAATCAAATCAAGTTTTTAAACTCTCAGTTCAAATCACAGGTAAAACATCAAAGAACTTCATGACAGTGTGACATGGGTCTTAAAATGTACTAGAGATGCGGGGAAGCATAGCTGAAGATCAGCTCAAGCCTAAAGTCTTACAGTACAATTTGGAGAGTTTTAAAGAAAATTGTTCAGTTATTTTTGCTAATTTTCTTCTGTTAATGTTAGAAGATTAGTGAGAGAACAAGGATTCATTTAGACAGAGAAACTGGAGCAATACCGTATGGTTATAAGGAACTGAGTCTTAAAACAAATTCTAAAAATTCATCTTCCATTTGGAAGTATTTGTTATCTGTTTCTTCCATGTCCCCTTCTAAACCACATTTCCTTACTTATATAGACCTAAAACCAGCAACATCATGGAGAGGTGACTAGTTATCTTGGGAGAAGACAACATACATCCCACAAGAATTGCAGGAACACACAAACACACAAGCACACAGAGACACATACATATACTCCAAACCCATTGTGTGTGTGTGTGTGTGTGTGTGTGTGTGTGTGTGTGTGTGTGTGTAGTGGAAATTAGAAGTTATCTACACATATGATTCTTAAGTATTTTAGATTAAGAAATGAAATTTAACATTAAGTTGTGTTTCTCTGTTTACAGCACTGTTAAATTTACTAAGTGGATCTGCTGGAAATGGCCCTAACAGCTTGCTTGGTTAACTGACCAAAGCAGTGGTTCTAAGAGCTATTGTTAATGAGGTTAAGATGCTAAAGTTTCCCTCTAATTATTTAGAAGAAGAAATACAACAGACTTAGAAATTTGGCAGTGTTAGTAAAACAAAATTACATACAATTTGTTTCTTTCCCTCTGAAAAATGTGGCATGATAATTGTAGAAAGCTCTCCCATCCATGGGGCATTGCTAAATGCTTTAGATGGATTGTTCTAAAAGGTCTGGCACAGCTGGACTGGTAGCTTGTACCCAGAAAGATGCCATTTGACTTTGGTATGCATTCTGCAAACTTTCCAGACCTGGATAATTTCTGCCGGTTCTCTGTTCATACTGGGGTCCAGCAGAGATACCTGGTCAAGTTTCTCATTTCTTAAGAATAATCACTGTCTCCTAGTCTAATGCAAACTAAAATTACAGTCTCAGGGCTCATGTGCATCTTTGACATGTTCTCAGTCTTTAAGCCTCTACTTCCAGAAGTCCTATCAGCCATAGTACATTAAAACTACGTATACCCTGTCTACTCAATAAAACCACAGGCTTCATAGATGGTATACACTATACTATTTCACTAGTTTGAATGTTGTTCAGTAACTTATGTATGCGTGCTTCTCCTGTAAATGTTCTTCACTAGTTACTATGAACACATGTGTTCATGATGTTTTTGTGACTGTTATTTTTTTTAATATTAGCCCAATTCATGAATTTTCACTTCATTTCTCTGCTAAACTGGGTGTTGCTTTGTCAATGATCTCCATTTCTTAAAAGGAGAATGGGTTCACTAGCAGACATAGAAATTGCTACAATGAAGATTGTCATCTGCTTATTTTGAACTTGTATCACTGTGCCTGCAGAGTTGGAGGAGGTTACAGATCCAAGGGAGAAATGCATTACTGACAGTGAGAGCAAGAAGAAATATGTACAGAATCCAGGGGACTTCTAAGAATGCATTTTATTACTTCCATATTTCATAGTATAGATCAATGGAAAACTGTATAAATCTAACAAAGCCCAGGAAAAAGAGAAACCTCAGAAATAATGGTTAGCTTATCTTAGAAGATAATGCACCTAGCCACCTGGGGTCTTAATCAGAAAAATTAAATAAAATAACCCAAGCATCAAGGTCTTGCTCTCACTCGCTGTGAATAGTGTATGTGAAGGGGCAGTTCCACAGTTACTCTTGCTGTGTCTTGGTCCTTGAGACCAGCTTTCAGAAGTGAGAAATGATTTGGACCCAAGTTCACATCAGAAGAGCTGAATACTTACAACATAGGAAATCATATTCAATTTGTTTGCTCTTTTCGTTCAGATTTGCAGCAAAAGGTTCAGTGTGGTCACTTCAGCACAGATTCTGAAAGATTTCTCTCTTTCCTATGGGTTTGAAGGTCTAGAATTCTTCATACCGCCAGACAAGACTAAAACCCATTTTGCTCATGATTATTTTAGGCACCAAAAGAACCACAGTTTTCTATTCTGCCTCAGTGATTATATTGGCTTATGTGAAATTTTCTCTGGTTAAGACATCATTTTGTTTCTGAATTAGGATTCAGCCACATCCCTTAGTATTTGGTTCATTTCATCCTGAGCTAGATTGATCCCTCCATGATGGTTTATCTTCTTGCATTGTGGACAGAATTCAACACCATATTTCATCTTTTTAAAGCCATGCTCAACTTGAATTGAAGCCATAATAACGTAGTCCTTAAGTATATAAATACACAGTTTGAGGTAGACAGTTGCTTATTTTTTGTTTTATGTCAACATCTTATTGTTAGGTAATATGAAGGACAGGACTGTATTAACTAGTTAACTAGTTAACTCTATTACTATAATATTTACATGGCTTTCTCTTAAGGTGAGGTTTTAGCTTTTGAGGTAAAGATATCTTGATTGTATGTGAGTAGAACCTCATTTAAATATGTTATTAATTCTCAAAACTCATCTTTGTTGAAAGTGACTAGCTGTGGTGTTTCACTGTGTCATGCAAACCAGGATTGATAAATTAATTTGAATGTATTTTTTTGAAAACAGTGAATAACTCATATTAGAAACACAGACACATGTGCATATGAACACTGGAATTTCTAAAAAGTATGAGGAATTAATCTATTTCTTTAATTATCCCTTTGGTCTAATTGTTATGGAGCAATTTCTTCTGAACTAAACCAGTCTGACTGAAAAGAGAGGGTAGATTCCTCAGAGCCAAGAAATAAACCACTAACAATCTTTAGGTTCTCCAGGCTACAAGGTTTACAGTGCTCCTCCCGAAGGATCTAAGAACAGAAAATGATTGACAGAGAGAGGAGAGTCACCAGCCACCAATCCACCTGATGTCTCGAGCTGCCTGAAAGTTAAACAAAAAGCTCCACAATTGCAGCTTGAACAAATTTGACACTCAGACTTGGATGGGCTTTTCAGCCACCTTGTCATTGATACTTCTGTAAGAAACCTCTCTCCCACACTCTTGCAAGCAACCTGAATAAACTCACTGCTTCCACTAAGTTTGACTTTGGTATAACTGCTACTTTGATCTGTCCTAAGTGCCCAATCTGGGGAGAGTAGAGATTTGCTCAAGTCTCCCCAGGGAAAGTTATCAGAACACAAGATGTGGTCCTAACCTTTATATGAAAGTGATTTTTTTTTCATAAATTACTTTTGTTAGACTAATATGTGGTTTATATGTTATAAAGCCCACTTACTATAGTATAGTGTTAATTACAGTTTGGAAACAATTTACAGTGTCTCCCAAAGATTCATGCATTAGGATTTTGATGCCCTTTTGATGAGGACCCCAAGACTACAGAAATTTTAAAAGGTTGAGCCTATCTAGGCGGTCAGAATTCTCACAAAAATTGTGGGATTCAAGTCTTTCTTCATCTTTTGAGATGAGATCTTTAACTCCCACAGATACTTCTGTCATATTCATATGCCATTAAGTGATTCAATCAAAGATTTCCTTACCAGAAACTACACATTGCTACTGAAATATTCATCTCTTAAAACTGTGGTCTAAAGAAAATTCATTTCTTATAAACTTATCCTGACTCATTACTTCATCATAGTAACGAAAATAATGATTAGAATATTCCTTTTTCATTATTTATTTTTTTCACTTTACATCCTGATCTTAGTCCCCCTCCTGCTCCCCTCCAATCTCCCCTCACATAACACCTCTACCTATCCCCTCTCTCCTTCTCCTCTAAGGAGGGGGAGCCCACCCCCTCAGGTACAACCCATGCTGATATATCAAATCACTGCGGAACTGGTACATCCTCTCCCACTGAGGCCAGAAAAGGGAGCTCAGTTAGGAGAGGAAGAGCCCTCAAATGTCCAGGTTAATTGACTTTGTAGGTCTTCCTATGAAATTTCTCTTTTCCAGGTTGCTCAATCCTTCCCACAACTCTTTCACAAGACTACCCAGCTCTGTCTAATGTCTGGCTGTGGGTCTTTGTATATGTTTTAGTCAGCTGCTCGTGAATCCTCTTAGATGCTAGGCTCCTGTCTGTGAGCATAACAGAGTATCATTAATCATGTCAGAGATTGATTCTTATCCATAAGTTGGGCCAGTCATTGGTTGGCCATTTCCTCAGTCTCTGCTCCATCTTTGTCCCAGCACATCTTGTGGGCAGGACAAATATTTGGTCAAAGGCTTTTGAGTGGATTGGTGTCCTTATCCCTTAACTGGGAGTCCTGCCTAGCTACAGGAGGTGGTCACTTCAGGCTCCATGTCCTCAACTGCTATGAGTCTCAGCTTGAGTCATTCTCATAGACTCCCTGGAATCTCTCCAATCCCAGGTCTCTGGTATGTCCTAAAGGTGTCCTCCTCATCATCAAACAATTCCATTTACTCTCCTGACCCATTCTCTCAGGCTCTTTCTACACCTGATCACATGCCCCCCCATCCTGTTTCCCTCCGTATTCCTCTCCCATTCAGTTCCATCCCACTCTTCACCCCCCATGACTATATTATTTTCACTTCTCAGTGAGATTCCTCTCTTAAACCCTCCTTGTTATTTTTGTTCCTTGGCTCTGTGAATCTTAGCCTAGTTACCCTGCACTTTATAGCTAATATCCACTTATAAGTGAGTACATACCAGGCAGGGACTTTTGGGTCTGGATTACTTCACTCAGGATGATATTTTCTAGTTCTGTTTGCCTGCAAATTTTATGATGTTCTTGTTTTTAATATCTGGGTAGTATTTCATTGTGTAAATGAACCATATTTTCTGTATCCATTCTTCAGCTGAGGGAAATCTGTGTTGTTTCCAGTTTCAGGTTATTATAAATAGAGCTACTACGAATATAGTGGAGAAAATATCCTTGTGGTATGGTGGTGCATCATTTGGTTATATTCCCAAGACTGGTATGGTTGAGTCTTGAGGTAGTACTATTCCCAATTTTCTGAGAAACCACCAGATTGATTTATAGAGTTATTGTACAAGTTTACACTCCTACCAGCAATGTAGAAGTATTCCTCTTGCTCTACATCCTTGTCAGCATGTGTTGTTGTTTGAGTCTTTGACCTTAGCTGTTCTAATTGGTGTAAGGTGGAATCTCAATGATGTTTCTATTTGCATTTCCATGATGACTAAGACATTGAACATTTCTCTAAGTGTTTTTTGGTCATTAGAGATTAAACTCTTTTGAGAATTCTGCTTTGTTCTGTACGCCATTTATTATTTATTTTTTATTTATTAATTATTTTATTTGTTTATATTTCAAAAGTTATCCCCCTTCCTGGTCTCCCCGCCCCTTCCCTATTGCCTTTAAGAGGATGCATCCCACTCACTGGTGCATTCCTGCCTCACCCCTCTAGCTTCCCCCTTCTCTGGGGCATCAAGCCTCTAGAGGGCCAAGCGCCTGCCCTCCCACTGATGCCAAATAAGGCAGTCCTCTGCTACAAATGTAGCAGGAGCCATGGACTGGCCCATGTTTACTCTTTGGTTGGTGGCTTCATACTTTTTTGGTGTGCACCTGTATATAATATATTTATATCATATATATAAGTTATATATATATAATATATTATATTGTATATATCATGTATGTATATATACATATATATGAATGTATACATGCATGCATGATAATTGCGTGCAAGATATATGCAGTCTCACATCTATAGGGCCTGGAAATTTCCAATATCAAGTTCCTTGAGGACAAGATTCTTGAGACAGGAACTATGTTTTCTTTGTAGAATCTTTAAGTCAGTGAACAAACCAACTGCTCTAAATGTTGTTTTGACAAGTTAAAAAAAATGAAATTCATTTTCTATCAGAGAATATTTTTGTTTTGTTTTGAAAATATCTAGAAATGATGTCATTCACACATACCTACATACACACAAAAAACAATATACATACAAAAATAATAACAACAAAAATCAACCACTGCCACAACAAAACCAAAATAAAAAGAAAGAAACACATTGGCTTACCAAACACTTACATGTAAGTTTTATGTCAAAATTACATTCTCCTGCAGTACTTCTGGCTCAGCAGCTATAAGACAATCAACTGGACACAATCTTGAAACCTCTCAGAAAGGAGAATCTGAATGTAGGATTATCTATGTTAGCTTAGTCTGTGAGGAGTGTTTGTCAGATTATCTTGATTACATCCATTGAAGTGGAAAGTCCTGCCTGTGCAAGACAATTTTCCCTAGGCAAGAGCTCCTGGACTATGAAGTAGAATAGGTAACTGAACCCTAGTGTTGACATTAACGCATTGCTCTCTGTTTTGATTGAATCTGACTGACTACTATGTGCTTCAGGTTCTGCCACCTTGCTCTCCCTGCAATGAGAGATTGTAAAGTGGAACTGTGAACCAGGTAACCCTTTTTCTCGAGTAAGTCACTTTCGTCAAAGTGTTTTGCTTCAGCACCACGAAGCAAAATGAAGACAGTGAGACAGTAAATGTTTCAATGTACATCATTTATTACTGAATCTAACAAAGGAGATATGGACCAGTAAACTTTAGGTTTAGAAAGGTCAAAGGTTGTTCTTCCTTGAAATATTCCAAGACAATAGCAACATCTTCTTTCTCTTAAATTAGCCTGGTCCTGTTTTGCATACGGAGATAACTTCTTTCAAGTATGATGAGTAATTATGTGATACCTTTCAATTGTTTTGCCAATTTCAGGTGAAAGATCTTATTTGTAAATTATTTAATTAATTAAGAAAGCCCAGATGCACATAATAAACAGAAACCTGCTGTTGCTTTACTCCCTGTTTCAGTTGATAGTTTTTTTTTTTTAAATAAATGATTGTAAGAGTTTTGAAAGTACTAACTTCCTCTGGCAATTATGGCTGGCATTTGTAACTATCATCCTTGGGATTATGATTGACAGGTTGAATAAATCTAAATGTAATATTAGCAATCAAGCCTAAAACAGTGTCAAAACTGCCACACCCAGAATGAATGTCAAACTCTCAACATAATCCACAATTACCCAGCTCTCCTACAAATCATGTCATTTTTTAAAATCAGAACTCTCCAAGCTCAGTAATTGCCTTTTGGTAAAAATTTTTTGTTGTTGTTTTGGTTTTGGAGAGGTCAAATTTAAGCCATCTGTAGACAGATGGAAGGGAGAGGAGAATGAGAGCTGTTACCCAAAACTCTGCAGCTGTCGGGGTGTGTTTGAGACAGTCCTAATGGCTCATTAGCAATAGGCAATGCTGCATTCTGAGGGAACAAAATGGGGTCAAGCATAGAGACGGTCAGAAGTATGGCCTTGTCATGGCTGCTTATTTATACAAATGTGGGTAATAATGGCCTGACTCCTAATTACAAAACTATGTTCTTCTAGGTTTGGATATAAACCCTACTCAAAATTGTTGCTACTCCTTTACAAAGCTCAGGTAAGTGAGGGAGAACTAACCAAGGCTCTGAACACTATCGTGCACTCATCTCCTCACATTTGTCCCACTGTGATCTCCAGCCAACTCTTTTTGATAGTTTCACTGTTTGTAGTAGAAAAGGACAGAATCTCAGGCATCCAAGAGGAGAGTTTAAGCATTTTGTGAAATTCAACAATGCTGAACACAGGCAGAAGCTGTCTGGAGATATGAAAATTTATCTTCTGTATTTCATGTTGGGTACTCCAACATAGACTCATCTCAGGGTCTGATTTCTTCAAATGACTGTTTGGAGAAATTATTTATGTATTCTACTTTGCTTTGTATGACCCTTATTAAGCATTATTTTGATCAGGATAACCAGGATATCATGCAGCTGGCTCAGTGTGACAGATTCTTTGAATTTCATTAAGGATCAATGTTAGAATAGAAAACACAAGAATATTTGCAAACATGTTTATGAAGCAGCCATCATTTTATAGCTTTTGTTGATGTTCTTATTATTTTTCCTTAAATTAAATCCCACTGTAACTTTTGGTAATATTGAAAATTATTCTATCTTCAAATTTCTTATGGGTTAGCTGGTCCATTATTGCATTTTACAAGTTGCATACTTCCCCCAGTAACTCTATGCTTACTAGTGCATTCTCTATTGAGGATGCCTCAATAGATGTTCTTGCTTGGTACAATTTATTTCATCTTTTAAATCTCCTTAGAACCATTCTATACTTTACAAATACTATTTGCTGCCTGCTGTACTTATAAATTCCATGGAAAAAAATCCTTTCCTGAGGCTATAGTATTTCTGTGATTGCACAACTTTCTATAATTTGATAATTTAGTGACCAGGATTCTTTGATATACCTTAATACTTACGTTACCTTTAAAGTCTCTTACATATAAAGGGGCTTCCTGGTATGATTATCAGGGAAATAATTTGAAGTTCCGTCTGGAATGTTACATTTCAAATGAAAAAAAAAAACAGCTTAAGAATACTTGGGGAGATAATTGCATCACAAAATATTTTCAAGATGTCAGAGAAAAAATATGCTCAAAGATAAAAATCCTGTGGGCTTAGGTTACTTCATTTATCATGACTAAGTAGTATTCAGTAGAGTCTTTTATGTAAGAACAGATATTCTTTCAAGCAAGAGGGTGGAATGCAGTATAGCTCTCAAGGGGAAAATACAAAACAAAAAATGAAAAAGTAATTTAACCCTTACCAAGCTGAAACGAAAAGATCAATAATGGAAAAGCAAATGGAAAGACAGATGAGACCAATAATAAAGCGTTTGTAAACAGAAAATATGTTGCTTCAAATATGCTATTTGAGCACAGGGTACAAATGTATTTCTATATCAGAGTCTGGAGTCACTTGGGATTTGAGTGTGAGTTGTTGATGCTCCTCGCTGCCTAAGGACACAACAGAAGTTCACTGAATGCTAATGAGCTTCATGGATTACTTAAGCAAAAGCAAGTATTGTTATTAATATGACAATTATCCATATCAACTTACTGATTCAGTGATTAGTCATAAATTTACTGATTTCTGAAAATAACAAGGTGTTCATCAGCTGTTTGTCAGTGTGACTCAGTATCTGAGAATGTCAAGGAGACTGGATTTATGACAGCTCATAGTTTCAGCCCAACATGACAGAGAGAATATCATTACCTTTAGTAACAAGAGAGGGAGATAACCTTCAGAATTCATCTTTATCTTTGTCATTGCATCCAGATTTCCAGTCTACAAGATAGTATTACTCCCACATAGTTCCAGCCCAACATGACAGAGAGAATATTATGGTTAGTAAGAAGAGAGGGAGATAACCTTTAGAATTAGTATTTATCTTTGTCATTGCATCCAGATTTCCAGTCTACAAGATAGTACTACCCATATACTGAGTAAGATTTCCTTGGTTACTTATTCATCCCTAGACATATCAACAGGGGACCTTCCATAGTCAGCTAGAAAATTTCCAATCTATTCAAATTAACAGTCATCTAGAGTAACCATAAAAAATCCTTCTGTCGTCAACTTGATACCTATATGCATCTGCCTCAACTGTGCAATCCGATCTCTGGTCACCCAAAAGCTGGTGTCCACATCATAATGCAAAAATATTTCCATCATCAAAAGAAGGAATAAAATTGGGTCACAAAGCAAGAAGAAATTCCATCAAGGAAACCATTAGATCCTATAGCTTCATGTCTTATAATGTATGTTTAAGTCCTTTCTTCCAGTTTAATGTTACTAGGAGGAGAAGCCTCTTGAAGAGTAACTAGATCTATAAACAAGGAATTGACTACTCACCCGGTACTATATCATTGTGGACTTACAAACATACAAAACAAGGTAAAATAAATCTCTGTTGTTTATAAACCATCTTTCCCTAGGTATTTTGTTATTGCAGCCCAAAAGGAGTAGGATCTCATTACAAAAGATTTATTTTTATAAATTTTAAGAAAAATGTAAATTAAAGTTTATGCTTATGAAATTTCCAATCAAAGATGTTCAAGGGGGTACATATTTATTTTGTTTCTTTAAAGAAAACTTGGGAAAGTGAAAATACCACCTGTCAGGATGATATTGTGTTTTCTGACGTGCAGATAAAGAAGCTATCATTAGAACATTCATTTATTCCTGAATGATTTCAATGTATTGCAGTTACTTGACCATGAATCATATGACTGCTGTTCAGTTTACAGTCAACACAGATAAAATTTTCAGAAAACAAAAATTACTATGATAGAAGAGAGTAATACATGTAATACCAATGTAAAGTGTTAAAATTGATCTGAAGTGAAGGTCTACATGATTACCAGAGTATGATAATTTTAGAAAACAGGAAGATAGATAAAGAAGATAAAGACAATTATTTTGAGATACTTAGAATTTGTGAAAGTGATAACTGAAAAAGGCGAAATAGAGAAATTGGAAGGTATAGCAAGCAGAATACTTCTCAAAGATGTCTAAGCCACAGATCCTCCACTAAAATGACTGTTCAAATGAAAGCTGAAAAAATGTAGACAAGCCAAAGTGGATTGAGTGTTGACAGAGTGCTGAGGGAGGAATAGTACTCTGCAGGAATAAGTAAACCTATTGGTTATTCAATGTAAATTGTCAGCCTTGAAATCATACAGACAAGTAACATGCAAACAGAGCAGATTTTATTTGTGATTGTATATCTATCTATCTATCTATCTATCTATCTATCTATCTATCTATCTATCTATCTATAACAAAGACACATGCTCCACTATGTTCATAGCAGCCTTATCTATAATAGCTAGAGCTGGAAAGAACTCAGATGTTCCTTGCCGGAGGAATGGACACAGAAAACGTGGTACATTTACACAATGAAATACTGTTCAGCTGTTAAAATCAATTGCTTCACGAAATTCACAAACAAATGGATGAAACTTGAAAAATATTCTGGTTGAGGTAACTCAGACACAAAAGAACACACATGGTATGTACTCTCTGATAAGTAGATATTAGCCCCTAAACTCAGAATACCCACACTACAATACACAGATCATCTGAAGCTCAAGAAGGAAGAGCAAAGTGTGGATGCTTTAGACCTTAGAAGGGGGAACGAAATACTCACAGAAGGAAGTACAGAGACAAAGCATGGAGCAGAGACTGAAGGAAAGGCCATTGAGAGACTGCCCCACCTGGGAATCTATCTCATATATAGTCACCAAATCCAGACATTATTGTGGATGGCAAGAAGTGCTTGCTGACTGGAGCCTGATATAGCTGTCTCCTGAGAGGCTGTACCAGTGCCTGTCAAATACAGAGGCAGATGCTCACAACCAAACATTGGACTGAGCATCGGGTCCCCAATGGAGAAGTTAGAGAAAGCACTGAAAGAGCTGAAGGGATTTGCAACTCCATAGGAAGAACAACAATATCAACCAACCAGACCCTCCCCGCCCCCAGAGCTCCCAGGGACTAAACCACCAACTAAAGAATATACATGTAGGAACTCTCAGCTCCAGCTGCATATGGCCTTATCTGGCATCAATGGGATGAGGGGCCCTTGGTCCTGTGGTGGCTCGATGCCTCACTTTAGAGGAATGCCAGGGCTGTGAGGTTGGAGTAGGAGGGTAGGTGGAGAAGTACCCTCATAGAAGCAGGGAGAGGAGGGATAGAATAGAAGGGTATGAAGAGGGGAGACCATTTCAAATTTACATTTGAAATGTAAATAAATAAAATATCCAAAAAAGAAAATAGAAAAGGAAATGGTTCTAAGGTTTAGAAGATTACTTCTAATCATCCAGTGACCATAGAATGATTACAAAAAATCCCTTTATGAAGATGAGTGAGGATTCAAAGATGTGACAACAGAGTCAGAAGTCAGAAGGAGGCAGGAAGGGGGTCTAGAGCCAAGGAAGACAGAAAGTCATGAAGCACAAAAGGAATTTGTCAAGTCACCAGAGCAAGTGCAGCCCTGTTGACATCCAAGCTTTAGAATTTCTGATCTCTACCAGTGATAGTAAACTCG
Source organism: Grammomys surdaster (assembly GCF_004785775.1). NCBI lineage: Eukaryota > Metazoa > Chordata > Mammalia > Rodentia > Muridae > Grammomys > Grammomys surdaster. The sequence goes on from NW_021621467.1 coordinate 4,828,345, forward strand.
TATTGTTTTATTTCTCATATTTGTTACATCAAAAATGGAAAATTAATACTCTGAATTACCAAATGCTGTGTGCTTTCATTTCCAAGCCACTCTCTTGGACTATGTATTAGCCTAATCTATTCCTTGATTTTGCTAGGCAAGGAGTATGAAATAGTCTTTAAATCTACTGGCAGAATGATTCCAAGTGAGAGTTCAAGTTAAAAAGTAACCTATGCTATCAAGGATCAACTTCAACATTGGCATCCTATTTCTCATAAGCATAGCATCATGGGATGCTAAATGCTGACACATGGTTTTAAACTGATAAAGTATAACATATGATTGTAAAAGTGGATATTAATATTGAGTGAAGCCATTAATCAAAATGAGATGAAAAAGTATTTTGAAAAATTAAAAAACTTAGTTATCAAGCTATTAATTCTTCTTTAAAGAAACATATAAAGCAACATTCTAGCAAAATAAACCATGGATCAGAGTAAAAAGAAAAAGAACTTATTTCAGAATTATGAAACTAAAGAAAACAAAATTATTTGTATAATAGGGACATACTAGAAGTAAAACCAAGATAATCAAATTAAAATAAATAATACATTTTGAGTAAACAAAACCATTAAAAAAAATAAGTACTCTGGAATCAATGACATATAGGAGAAATTAAGTGGCCTTGGAGACAAAATTGATAAAATACTATTAAGTAAAAAATTACAATACAACCTTACTATCTGTGTTAGTCAGGGTTCTCTAGAGTTACAGAACTTATGGAATGTCTCTATATGTTAAGGGGATTTATTGTGATTACTTACAGTCTATAGTCTAACCCAACAACGGGCAGCTGTGTATAGCAAGTCTAAGAATCTAGTAGTTGCTCAGTCTCATGAGGCTAGTTGTTTAAGATGGTCTTTTGTGAAGTAAATTTCAACAGATGTTCTGGCAAGTAAGCGCAAGCAGTCTAAGAAGAGTGATTCTTCCTTCCAATGTCCTTATGTAGGCCTCAAGCAGAAGAGTGGCTCAGATTAAGATGTATACCACCAGTCCTGCATCTGGGATTTGCTTTGTCCCAGGCTGACCTTGAACTCAGAGATCTTGTCTCAGTCTCCTGGGATTAAAGGCTTGTATTATCTTTCCTGAGCCTAAGCTTTTCAAGGCCACTATACCTCAAGATCTTCATGTCAAGATCCAGGTCAGAAACTTGTGTCTTCCAGCCCCAAGATCCGGATCACAGGTCTGCCTTCAAATTCTGGATTATAGTTCATTCTAGATGTAGTCAAGTTGACAACCAGGAATAGTCACCATCTCACAAGTCTTGTTTTTTTTTTTATTTTGTTTTGTTTATGTGTTTGTTTGATTCTTTTTCCTCTTGTACATTTGAATGACTAATAAAATGTCTGGCTGGTTATGCTTGATCAGGAAGCACAGATTTGTTGACAATGGTTTTCTTTTGCAGGGCTAGTTGGGTTTAGTTTGATATGAATTTCATTTATGGTGAATCGAATATTATTCATGTAGAGTGCTATTTTATCATCTTTAATTTTGTACCAAAATCTAATTTATATTCAGATATTAATTACTTTAAATGAGAATGACTTTAAGGAAGGGATAATAAAAAAATCCCCTATTTTTTGAAGACAGTAGAGGCTTTTTATCTTTTTAAAGTACTCATAGAAATGTAAGTTTTCTTGTTATTATCTATTTTCTATCTTAAGTTATATCTCTGAGTCTCATATCATCTATTTGAAAGAACTTATGCTTTTATAGATGCTTCCATTTGGAGTTCAGTTTCCTTTTTCCTTTAGTTATTTGAATTAAAGTGTAATTTCTTCATTTACCATTTTCGTTTCCTTTCTCTAAACCTCCCTTGCCTCCCTTCCTCCTTCTCAAATTTGTGGCTTCTTTTCCTTTAACTGATATGCTTACATGTAAGCATATGTATATAAATAGAACCTGCTGAGTAGATTGAGTGTTGTATACACACACAGAGACACATACACATACACACACACACAGAGACACAAACAGACACATACACAGACACGATTTTGAGGCTGAGCACTTGGCATTGGATAACCAATTAGGGTGCTCAAACCTAGGGAAAACAAATTCTCAGTCTCTCTCTCTCTCTCTCTCTCTCTCTCTCTCTCTCTCTCTCTCTCTCTCAATCTTTCTGCAATCATTAGTTGGCTGTGGTTCTTTGTCTATAGGTGGGTCCCATGATATTTCCTCTTTCCATGTTAACAACTCTATTGGTGTTGACTTTATTTGGGTCTCACTTGTGTAGCCAAATTGTTGCAGTGTCAAGGGTTTAGCTTTCCTGTCATTTCCCGAAGACAATTTCAAGTAGACTTCTTAGCCCTCTTTTCCTTACAAACTTTCTGTCTCATCTTCAGCAACATTTCCTGAACTTTAGGTGAGGGGAAAAAACTCGAGCTCGCAGGGTGGGGAGTGAGGGGTGGGGGTGGGGGGGTGGAGGAGGCTCAGGCCCACACGACAGCAACCTGCTGGCCTGCATTGTGGGAGCCCACAACCGTGGTGGCGTGGTCCTGGAGGCTTTTCCCACACAGGCAAGAAAGTCCCAGGGCCAGAAGACAAGTGGAATCCAAGATGAAAGTTTTGTTGTCTATGATGATGGTTGCATCTGGATGTGAATGCATGTGCGCCCCCAAGAGTCTGGGGAGAGCTGGCTTATATAGAGAGTGGGAAGGAGGAGGGACCAGGGGGGAATAACTTAATTACCTAGGCCTCTCAGCCTTACTAATATGTAAATCTCTCAAAGCAGAGGCCTGTTAGTCATGCCCTCCACCTTTGACTTACTAACAGACAGTATAGGTTAAATGGAGATGAGACAGCATGTCAGGGCCCTGGGATCTGGGGGCGTGGCCAAACACCTGCAGTCTTGGGGTTCCAGGTCCATGTCAACCCAAGATGTCCTTCTATAGCCCTACACTTAGGTACAGGAGTTGTGTTGTAGATGTATCCATGAGGGGTGGCATTACATTCCTACAATTTCTTTTAGGAAGCAGCTCCTGTTTAACTAACGTGCCTCCACTTAAAGTCAGAATTCCAACATCTGACACTGGTTAGAGGATAACTCAGCTGAGAGAATAGTTTACAGTTTCAGGTAAGAGTATGTTTCTTAGAGTAGTTAGGTGAATGGTTATTTAGGGAAGAAACATATGAAATTCTTTCACAAACTTGTTCCTACAACATACTGGTTGCTCAATTTGAAGGAAAGCCCCACTGGGTTTGCTTACACAGTTCTTTTTGTTGTTGTTGTTTTTTGTTTTTTGTTTTTGTTTTTCAGGACAGGGTTTCTCTGTGTAGCCCTGTGTGGCTGTCCTGGAACTCACTCTGTAGACCAGGCTGGCCTCGAACTCAGAAATCCACCTGCCTCTGCCTCTCAAGTGCTGGGGTTAAAGGTGTGTGCCACCACCACCCAGCAGCTTACACAGTTCTAACATCTGTAGCTATGAGTGATCATATTACTTTTATAAATTTTCATTCAGTTGAGGCCATTAGAAGTATTAGCACTATTTACAATCCCTGGGTGTATTTCAGAGAATACAGCATAAGCTCTAAGGAGGCTTCCTTAGCATGCAGCCTCTGTAACTGTCAGTGCCACCCACATACCGGGACTCACAGCTGTGTGTGGGTTCTGGAACGTTTGGCAACAGTAAGGTTTTCTGGATGTGCAAGGACCAAAATTAATTGAAATTAATTCCAAGTCAAATGTGTAATGAAAACAAGATGGTCCTTCAGTGCTCACCCACTTGGCAGAGTGATGTCACTGCAGCCTGGGTTCTGAACCCACAACTTGGGCTTCTTTACTGCTCGCTGCACGAGGCAACAGCACTGTCTGAAACAGCACAGATCAGATTTCAGACCCTGGGATGGTACAAATTGCAACAATTTCACTGTATCTATGTAATTAAGGAAAACAAAGACTGTTAGTATTTCCTTAAGGTGATTCTTCAACTTGTAAGTAGCAATGTAGGATATTTTTTTTACTGTATTGTACTAGTATGTTTGATTTAAATTTCTCCATTTGAGTTGTTGACTTGAGTTTCATTAAAAACTATTAAGTGAATTTTTGTTTGGAATTAAAACAGAATTTTTAATAATTTCTGAAATTTCCCTAAGCATACTTCTGCCACTTTGTACTATGAATTTGAATGGAGTGACATTCTTAGTATTATGCATTACAACATCAAAATTGGAATCAACTTTGAAAAACACTGAAGATATTCATAACCTATAGTATCAAATATTCAGCTATTATTTTCAGTTGTTTATGTAAAAAATTAAGTAAACATGCCTACCATTATGTTAGTATGACAATTTGCTTTCATCTTTAGTAAATGGTTAATTATATGTATAAAAATGGTTTTAAAACAAATTTCAATATGATTTATAATCAGCAAATGTTTGTTTTTATTCTTGTATTGGATATTTCTTTTTCTCTGGTGCAAAAATTTGGGGACAGAAAGGAATCATGTAGAGAAAATGATGAAGAAACTCTGTTTTAGACCACATTTGATTAAAATGCTATAGCTTCCATTATCAGGCATACTAAGATATTTATGAGTCCTTTTGGTGATTTTCTTTTTCCATCTTCAATCCCTTACCTGGATTTCTGCAATGTGAACTTATATTTAATAAAATACATTTTATTAGAACATACATTATCTTTCATTATTTGATGACCTCCAAGTAAACAGTTTTTTTCAAGCAAACCCTTGTGGCATTTTCCTTCCCTCGGTCAGGATGGACTCTGCTGTGGTTCTCTGGGCATGATTAAGATGCTCTTGGGTGCCATTCCAGGTTCAGGATTCTTTTACTTTATGCCAGTGGTTGGTTAGAGGTCTACTGTAGTAGTGTGTGTGTGTGTGTGTGTGTGTGTGTGTGTGATCTTCCCTTGCCCTTTCAAGCAATGTCAAAGTTCAAAATCCTCCTAAATATTATGCAATACTCAGAGGTTTATTACCTTTTAATTTTTACTGTTGTTTTCACACTTGAGTTTGTTGGTGTAAACAGACATACACACACACACACCATGCACACACAGAGGAAGGAGGCTGTTATCATAGGACCCACCTACAGAGCTTCGATTTAACTTAATCATTACATTAATGGCATTGTCCCAACCTCCAGTTATATTTACAGTTGCACCATTAGTTTCTAAAAGACTCAACCTAATCTTGAACACCTACTTGCTAATGTAGTGATTCTGGGATAATAGTTAATTACTATGGACCTCTGTTTTACCCTCTCTAATATTAGAACAAATGATACTATCTACTACTCTGTCTGAACTACATTAAGTAAAAGACTAACATTAGAGTAATGTCTGAAATATGAGTGTTGTTTTATGTCATTTTGTCTATTCTCCATTCTGTCTTATGTTCTATCAGGAAAGATCTTTCTGACTACAGAAGCATTACTATTCACAGATTTTCATTACATCTCTCTCGAAAGATTTCCTATCAAAGTTTATCTTCACATATTAATCTGATGAATAGCTTGCAAGACTTACCTACATGTAAAAAATACCTACCTTCACTTTTCTTTCCATGGTTGTTTTTAATTCCTTTGGTTTTAGTAGAAAAACTCCTGTTTGGGAATGTTGTACCTCCAAAGACTATACCTGTGCTATTCAAACTTATTTTGCAGAGAAAAATGAACTTAAATTTAGACCCCAATCTGCTAAAATACATTTTGAATTTAGGAAAGTAAAAAAATATATATATAATGAGTTGAGATTGAAAAAAACCATATGTGTTCAGATTTGTGTACTTAATTGCATGGACATTTTGGGTGCCATTTTGACTGGGATAGTTAACATTTTTTATCCTTACACAGTACTTTAAAGAGCAATCACTCATGAAGTCAGTGATTGTAAGACTAAGTTGCAGAGGTCTTCCTTTACCTGGGCCTGTTATACAGAATACATCCATATTCCCAGAACTTTTTGGCAGAGGCAGGAATTTGAATTTGGCATTGAGATGCTCTCTCAAAGTATATGAATAAATATCTCTCAGAATCATCGTAAGCAGAACAGATTTTAATTTTTTTCTGATATATACAGGCCTATTTTAATGAGAAGTACACTGTGATAAACCATCAAGAAATGAAGTCAAAGTAGTAGTTTGACAGTAATAATGACTTGTAACCTTGGCTACATTCTTAAGTTTTCTCAGAATTCTTTTTTTTTTTTGAAAAGGTTATTCTATAGCTTAATGAGTAGTGTTGAGTTTGAGTCTCTTTCATGTTTCTTTGTGTTCTGGTTCATTTTGATCATCCACTTTAATAGACAAAGTAGCTCCTGGGAAGGAACTGAGTCAAGCACACCTCTGGGTATCTGTTCTAGACAACTAACTAAGCAACCTGAAATTGCTAAAAAAGAAAATTCATTGTGTAACCATCCTCTGCACTTTGCCTGTGATGGGGTGAAGAGCTCCACTCCATATCCCTGCTTTCCTGATGCTCTGCCTCATCTTGGGTAGACAGTGATGGGACTTGGTGACCATGGACTTAAACCTTTTAAACCATTAATCTAAAAATGTTATGTTTAAGTTCCCTATGTTCTTTTTGTCACAGTGATAAGAATTTGAAAAATAAAAGATTCTTCTTTGATATCAGTCTGGTCTTTCTTTTACATCAGTGATTAAAGTGTATGTTTCTAATGGATCTGGGACTTTCCTCAAGTCCATGATCATATATACCGTCATACCAATGGCCTCTATCTCTTTTTTAAATGTGTTCCGTAGCTTTGGTTTGCTGAGGAAAGAAAGTTTCTTAAATTTCATTTACTGTACTTTGGTTTCTACCTTTTATATTATTTCATCTTTTGCTTGTTTTGGGAACATACATCCATCCATACTTTAGTGGAGTCTGAAATAGTTTGGCATTCCTCTTAGGCTTTTTTGTATCTTGAGGCCAGGAAACTTGATAGTTATCTTTACATTTCCAGTGTTGGTATGGCCATTGTATATAATTGTTATTATCTTCATTACATTCATGAGAAAGGGAGTCTATACCTAGGACCAGGCATAAGGTTTATGTGCTTCAGATGCTGATAAGCAAGTTCAATGTTATCTAGCTTCCCCTAGACAAAAAGAAGGACAGCAGGACAAAGGACAGAATTGGCTGTCCTTTGAGGTCATTCCTCTTCTGACATTTTGTGATTCTAGAATTTTTCTTAGAGCCTTTAGATATAATATATACATATGAAACATGTAAAAATGTCTAAAATTGTTATGAAAGACTCTAACTATTCATATTTATTCACTGTGCATTCCTTGTCTGATAAAATGATTATGTTTCACATCAATTAGCCATAGCATGCCTATTCATCCTCTCACCTACTTACAGTTTCATTCAAGTTCATTTCCCTGAGATGAGTGGTTCTGTTTTAAATGGAATCAATTAGATAGGAGTCACCTTGCATATGGAATGTGACAGTTCATGGAGCTGAAGTTCTGTCTCTTTCTCAAATAAAAGTTTTATTTCAGATCTTAGATTTATACATGTTAAATCAGATAGAATTGAGGGAGGTGCTCTGGGGAAGATCGTAGGATGTACCAATGAAGAGATATTCCCTACAGAGTTTTATCAAGCTTCAGTATTTCTGTAATAAATTTATTTGTACATGCTATTTTCTAAAAAGTTCCTAAAACATTTTTTTCATAAGTGATTACATGAAAGGTTTAGTTTTACTTTCTAGTGGTAGAACTTTTTGTCATTTTTTTTCTTTTTATTGGTAACTATGCAAGCAAATGCTTAACTGTGATGGTGTTATAACATCTGAGTGGAGCTACTTCTCATAGAATATAAGCAGACATAACCTATCTACTGGTTACTCAACAGGCCTTCAAACAGTTTTAAAGCCATTCTTGATCTTACATTGGGTTTTCACTAATCTGCAGTTAAGCCTGAGAACCTCATCTAAGACATTAGGTAGCATTCATCAGGGATTTGGTGATTGACTTTAATACTAGCTTATTTTTTGAGATTTATCCATTTATTTACTTTTGAGAAAGGATACACTATTTTCAGTCTTAACTGGAACTCACTGTACTTGTACCTCAGTATCTCAAATGAAGTGATTATAATTGTGTGCCACCTCAGTCTGGATGTTGGTCAGAACAGCTAGCAGTGACTGCACCTCATTGGAAGAACACTTGTACAGAATGCTTAAAGCACTCTGTTCTAACGGATTGATGCTCTTTATCCTATTTAAATTATTGGAAGGAGGTTCAGAGTTTAAGAGTAAAGAGCCATCTCAAGTGTCATGCCAAATACCATATGATTCATGTCAGTTCCAAAATTTATGGTTGGTAGTCATTATAATTAGGAAAAAGTTTAAAGACACAGTGTATTTGGCATAACTCTAACACTCTCTGGATGTTTTAACTTTGCAAAGTGAGCTTATGAATTTAAAGAATGTTGCTCTTCTGAGCTTTGATGCGACAGATACTGCTGATAAAATTACCCATGGCCTGAGGTCAGTATTTTCATTTTGGTAAAGCTTTAAGATTTGTCCTGGAAATACTTTTATTCCTGCCCATCATGTTAAAGCTTGTCCTTAACAACATCAACATGTTGGCAGCCAAAATTCATGGCTTGAAACTAAAAATGGACCCCCAGACAGAGTTATTTAATTAACACTGGCAAGCCAAGGATAGATAAGATTCTTCACAAAGCCTTACCAACCTAAAACAAAAGTGCATTGCTTTTGATAATGCATATTCTACAACGAGTAAGTAAGACATTCTTGTCAGAATGACCTAAGACTGGCTCAGTCTTGTTTATGAAATAAAAAAAGGGAGAGATGTGTAGAGCTTTTGGGGCTCCTTGGCAAGAATCTGACATGGGCAAGGACAAGGAAATGGACTGCAGGCAGGGATCTGACATTAGGCTGGAACAAAGAAGTAATTTCAGGCAGAAATCTAAAGCCTAGGCTAGAACATTAGGATAGAACAAGGAAGTATACTTCAGATATGAAAATGACTTTGGGCTAGGACAGGAAAGTAGGCTCAGATATTTTGGTCATCCTGACAAGCCCTTAGAAACAGTGATTATGGGAGTGTCCATGGAACTTTATTGCCTTGCTTATTCTTTGACTATTTGTCTTTATTGTCTTGCTTGGTCCTTGACTATTAGCATCTACTGTATTGCTAGTTCCTCAATCTAGAACTGACCTTAATACTTGCATGTAATTAAAATGGTATAAACGCAAAAAGGAGGAAGGAGGATGGAATAAGGGTTTCCTAGGGATCAGAAATTGGGAAAGGTGATGACTTCTGAAATGTAAATAAATAAAATATTCAATAAAAAAGAAAAATAAAAGAAACCAACTCAGACTCTTATACAAGAAATGGTTTTCAGGGATCATGCTGCAAAAACATATACCACGCTGACCAAAATAAAATATCTTTTTCTCTTGAACAGTAGACATTTATAAACAAATGTTTCCATTAAACTAGGAAAAAAAAGGTAAGACACCACCAAAATCTGGTCAAATCTTAAATAAGATGTATTATTTACTTTATTTAAATGTGGGGTTTGATACTAATGGGCAACTGTATTATTTTCTAGGAAAACTTTATCCAAAATATGTACGTTTTTAGATTTTTATTTTCTTTTGAGTTCAAAATTTTAGTTTATAATAATGAAGCATCTTAAGAGTAATAACATCACATCCCTATGCTGTCATTTATAGAGTGTGCAAGCTTCATGTAATACCTACATGCACTAGTGTGACAAAAATCAAGAATCACCGCTGAGGTGAGATGTTATGAGAGGGTACAGAGACTCTTCTCAAATTCCATTCTGTTCTAGAGACTTTCACACAGAAAAAAAAATTGTATAGCAGAATGCCTTTTCACCCATCAGGAAAGTTTTCATTCCATGATAAGCTTTATTAATTCTTCAAAGTAGGGGTATTGGTTACTTGTCTACTGTTATGATAAAATTCCATGGCTAAGGCCACTAATAGAAGGAAGGATTTCTTTGAGGCTTATAGATTGAGAGGGATGGAAGTTTATTACCATCATATGCTGGGAAGCATGGCAGCAATTACCAGATATGACAATGGTAGCTGAGCCACTGACTTCTGGAACTCCAAACAGGCAGCAGGGGAATGAACTGGAAATGGTCAAGGACTTTTGAGACTTCAGCAACTGCCCCCAGTGATACAATTCCTCCAGGAAGGAACAGAACAAAAGCATTATTACATCAAGTATCTTGGAAGAGATCGTTATAGTTACATATTCTAATATTCACAAACAGAGCCACCAAGAAAGATGTCAGCTCATTCAATAGCTTCCAAAATTACTGCTTTCTCCATATAGCTTAGCCTTTAGAACTACGATACAAGACAAAAGATTCCTCTCTCTATGCTATTGCAAAGCATGCTAATGAATCAGTAATTCTGAAAACAGTGTTTGAAAGAAAGGCTTATGAAAAGCTGGTTTATAGAAAAGGTGATTTCAGGCAACAAAAATGACAAGAGGAGAGTGACATGGGACAGAGAAAGAACAATTGGAATTCAGTACTGGAGTGAGCCTGGCTATCCCTGAAGGTCTTGAAGGAAGAACAAAGATTTGTGACCTCTGTTATCTGCCCTTCCCTATGATTTAATTTCCTTGTATTTGTTGCTTTGATGGTTTCTTCCGAGTTTCAGCAACTAAACAGAAAAAAAAAGCATGGTTGCCATTTCATGTAGAATGTAGAATGTGATGTACTCTGTCAAGAACATGGTGGAATTTGAGCCAAGGGGATGTGGAAATAGGGGAAAAATGTTCCCATATATTCTCATTCAAATTTACACTCATCCATTTTATAAAAAAGACAATTTAAGAACTGAAGAAATTTGCACATGGTCAAATTAATGAGTAAGCAAAACTCAGCAGGAATGAAGAGATTTAGCTTCATACTGAATCAGAGTCTGTAGCATAGCAAGACTTCCAAGTGCTATGCAGATAGATTTAGGTTCTCGATGCACAGAATTAAAATGGCTTCCTTAAAATATTCTTAAATAACAAAATAATCTCATGTATGGTATCAAGTGATCTATAAGATGTGCTTTTCTTTCCAGCCAAATAGATTTTTGTAAGTATTTTGTTTTTCAAAATTTAATTAAGGATATTTTGCAAAGAGTGATTTTTGGAAAGATTTCCAAGACATGCTTGTGAAATGGATGGTACGCTATAGTCATTGGTAAATAGTATAATAATCTGAGGTGAAGAAATAATAGGATTATTCATTTCCTATTACTGTTGAAATACAATGCAGCAAACTGATTTATCTCATGACTAACTTGGTGATTTCTCTGCTCTATGTTTCAGTCTTTGCAAATGGCTAAAATTAAGATAATGATGGGTCTGGGAAGTCTCCACCTCAAAACTCACTTTGAATCCTGACTTGTGTTGTGTCATTGAGGTGTCTGCTAGTTTGATGTTTCTCTGCTCAGAGTTGTCCTTAACTCCTGGTAGCCTCTGAAGTCTTTGTGTGTAGGGCATTCTAGCACAGAGCCATTGAGGCCACATCAAATCTGCTTGGAGTTACTCTGATTTTCACTTCTGCTGTGTATGTCCAGTCATCTGCTATCACTTTGTGTTTGTGTGTGTGTGTCCACTAGGTTATAGCTCTCTAAGCCTTTGGATACTTAGATTGGCTCCCAGCTAGATAGTATATACTGTCTTTTACAACGTGTACCCTTAGTTACATCTGTAAAAATTATAGGAAACATATTAGCAATTTTCAAGGATAAGCATGTGGATGAATTTAAAAAGCCATCCTTCCTTCTTCAGAATTTGGATGCTTTAAGAAGTAGTGGCTGTTGAATGGAGATAAATGTGGCTATGTTTTAAGTACCATGAATATAAGGAATTCATTTTTTTTCTTCAGGACATATTTATTGAGTAAATATTGCTTTTGAAAATTCCAACTAGTGCTTAAGCTTTTGATCCATAGGTGATCACTAAAGGCTATAAACTTGAAAAGCAGTAACTTTCCACAGGGTATAAAAGCAAGAGGCTTCTCCCTGGAAGCAGTACACTATTTTTGAGCTTCCTCCAGCCACTGTTCTTTGTTAGAAATATTAAATTTCCTTCAACTCAGATATAAGAGTATATTAAAGGGAGAAGAGAAACTGATGGCTTCTCTTTCATATCCCTGCAGTGTCGTGGCTGGAATAGAACAATTTTCAGCCACGTATGTATGTTGGATACATACGTGACAAGGGAGGTGAGCATGGCACAAGGTGACTGGGAGAACCTAAGGGGCAGCATGTTGGTCAACGTCACACTCTGTCTACTGAGAAAAAAGCAATGGCTTCAAGAGCTTACGATGAAATGTTTGAGTAAAGGTACCACATGAGTCAGATGCGAAAATGCAAAAGGGAAAGCATTGGACTTTGATGTATCGTGATTCCATTTGAAGGCTGTCAGCAGAGAAACTGCCTTCCCAGCACACCTTTCATCTTAACTTATCAACCAGTCAGTTTCAAAAAATCCAGACTCCCAAGTATCTTTACAATCCTCGCCTACATAAAGGAACAAAATGTCATTCTCGGATATTATTGTTCTGACTAATATATAAGGAGAGGTCAGAATTAAGCAAGGCCAAAATGTATTTAAAAAAAATATAATTCAAGTTCAGAATTCATTTGAATCAATCTGAGAGTACAAGTTGTGGTTCAATTAATCCTACCACTAGGGGAGGATTGACATTTTTCTTATACACATTCAGATGTTGTCTCTTCTACTATGTGAAATAGAAACATCATGAAGAAATAATGAAATAGACATAGAGCATGACACATGTGGTGGGCATTTGTTGGAAAATTTAGGATGAGAGATTACTTTTAAAAAGAGAAACTCAGTACAGACCCTTAAAATGTTTTTTATCTAGATCCATAACTGATGCAGGGTTTAGTATTTGAGTTTTTCTGAAGGTAGCATTAACTTTTAGAAAGATTTATTACCCAGAAACCAGAAATGCTGAAGGTCATACTACAATCTCCAACTGTCTCGAATGCTTTTGGTTTGGCTTCACCAAAAATGCATTGTGCCAAACACTTTTTCTCCTTAATTTTTAAACCCTTGTGTATTTTTAAAGAAAATTCAATCCACATGTTTCTTATGCATTTACACTTAACTCATCACATTCCTCTTGTGTAAGAGCAACTTGGTGACTAAAGAGGCTTTGGAAATTATTTATTTTCTTTGAAGCATCTCAGTACAAAAATAATAGCATGCTTTTGGTGCAATCCATTTTAAATGCCCAGGTGTTTAGTTTTTCTGTTATGAAAAGAACAGAATCTAGAATATACTTGTCCTTTGGTCCTAAAACCATTACTCAATTAACAAAATAATAATAATAATCCATCAGTACCAAAGACCTTAACATCTTGAGTTATTATTTGCTATTTTGTAAGTGTAGCAAACTCAATGTTTATATTAGTGATAGCAAAAGAATGTGTACATTTTATAGCTTGTTTGTTAAGAGCACTGGACTAACTTGTGAGACTGGGGTAGAGGTCGACACAGAGGATTTGCAATGCACTACTCTTTTCATTTTTCAGTGGTGTTGTCAGGCTCAGAAAGGATTCAAACAGCTTTCTGCAAGCTTTCGAATGTTTTAAGTTTTATGCTTACGTCTTTTACTTTCATGACTTTGTAACTTTGTAGTGTTCATTTCTCTGACGTATTTTACCTTCCTTGATTCAAACTCTTGATAACTCACCTGTATTATCTCAATTAAAATGAAAGCTTTTCTAAAATATGTACTTATTAAGTAAAATAATTGTGCTTATACCATATATATGTTTACTATACTATTTTAGCTTCTTAATTATGTTAATTATACATAGTTAAATGTCTCTAGTTATTCTTAAATAACCGTAAAAGGGTGTGTTATGGAACATGAATGTTCCAAGCATCCTGCAGATGATTTATGAAAATGTTTCTTATTATAGTTTCATTGTGCCCAGTTGGAATCCCTATAATGTATGATCTCAGAAGTTGTGGATTATTGAGTGTTAAAACTTATTGAATTAGTTATATAATTTTCCTACCTTGTTATTTTTTTATGAAAAATATACAGTAAAACTGATAAAACTCTAGATAAAACAGATTGTAATTCTGTCCCTTTAAAAGTAGTTTATGTTATTAATTATAATTAGGTAACTATTAACTCTTAAAATATTTTACTTGATGCCTTAAAAACACATTCCACATCAAAACAGAAGGGATGAATTGAGTGGGAACTGTCAATGGTGAATATTGTTTATTTACAAAAGAGACATGCTACCACTAATTGATAGGACAGTGCTCTTGTGCTAGAGGTTGACAACAAAGAGTGAAAAGACAAACAATACTTTTGGTTAACTTTGTTTGGAAAGCCACAGATGAACACATTGTAACACTGTGAAACTAAGAAGAGAGACAAGCATTGCAGTGTAGACTGGACATCCACTTAGTAGAGATCACAACAATGAAGTAGAGATGGAAAGAATGGGCAATCAATAAATGGCACAACTTGAGACCCATCCCAAGGGCAAGCAGCAATCCAAGACACTATTAATGGTACTCTGTTGTGTTTACAGAGAGCAGACTAGCATAACTGTCCTCTAAGAAGTTCTATCCAGCAGCTGACTGAAACAGATGCAGATACCCACAGCCAAATATTGGATGGAAATCAGGGACACTTACAGAAGAGTTGGGGGAAGGACTTAAGGCCTTGAAGGGGATAGGAACTCCACAGGAAGAACAAGTATCAACGCCTGAACACTTGGGAGTTCTATAATAGTGAGCCACCAACCAAGGAGTATACATGGGCTAGACCAAGGCCCCAGGTACATATGTAGCAGATAGTCATGAGGAGTAAACTCACTTTGAAGACATGCATTGCAAAGAGCTTCTAAGAGATCTGCTTCCATAATCTGACTTCATGTGTCACGTACATTTCATTCATTGCTCTGTCACTCAGATGTGCTGAAGACATTGCCTAGCCATTTGATGCTAACAGAACTTGCTGTCACCTGGAATGCTAGAAGTCTAGATATGCATCATATAAGGCATACAAGGTCATGGAAACTTTCATCCATATTTCAAAGGGAGCCCTGCAAGGCCAAGGACATATGTGGCATTGGAGTGATGTACATTAAGTAGCCCTGGAGGGCACTGCCAGACTTGTGGCAAGTGGATCCAAAATTCAGACTCCACAAAGTTGTTGGCATCATGGAAAGACACAGGCAGGCTGTGAAAAAAAAGGCATGTGGGCTACATAGAAAAGGGGCCAAATCCATTAGAGTTTATGTCATTCTACCTTGAGATGATCCCTGGATGTTGAATATAGAGCTATAGGACTTCAAGTATGGCCTTACTGGGTTTTGATCTTGCTTTTGTCTTACCATTCCTTGAAAACTGGCTATATTTTTATTTGGGAATCAGAGTACATAATCTGTAATATTAGGAGAAACATAACTTCATTTTGACACATACCCACACCTATGGCTGTGTCAGTCTTAAAGAAGATTTTTGGAACAACGTTGGTACAATTAACAAAGACACTCTTGAAGATGGACAGAATGAATTTGGCATGAAAGAGTGGATGTGGGTTCTTTGCAAGCCAGGGTCAAGTTTTACAAGTTAAGGTAATATATTTGGTTTTCAACCTGAGAAATGTATTTGGGATAATTGATTGTGATTGTTAACATGACTGGCTTGAGAAGTACCTAGGACACTAAGAAGGCATGCCTCTGAGTATGAAGGTACTTTTAGAGAGGCTTAACTGAGAGTCCTTAACTGAATGTAGAAGGCACCATCATATAAGCTAGATGATGGTGGAATATCAAATAGAAATTTAAAATGCCACAGCACACATACTTTCCCTCTCTTCAGCTTCTCCCTCTTTCTGACTATTCACTCCTATGGTATGAGCTGAGCTGTGCTGTCACAGCCTATCTGACATGACTGACAAAGCCTTTAAGATCATGAGGCAAAATAGGTTTTCTCTCCCAATAAGTAATTTCTTTTGAATGTTTATCATAGTGATGAAAATATAAATGATGCAAGGTCTATTAATATGATGAAAAAATGAATCTCTTTTATATTATCTTTTAAAAACCATACATTTAATAAGCTGGTAGAGAGAGGAGCAATCCTTCACTGTGGATGGTAAAAGATTCCAAGAAAATATAACATTTCTCTTGTATTTTCTAATTTTTTGTAATGACCAGAAAGCATTTTCATTAAACTTAAGTCAGTGAAACTGAAAACATATTTTTTTCTGTTTATTTTCTTTCAGCTTTATTGGCATATAATTTATAAAAGTGTATATAATTTATAAAAGTGTATATCTTCATGATATTCAAGTTGATGAATTTGTTACTGGAAGTAATTTAACAATAATAACAACATTTTCTTTAACACTGTGAACCATATTCTTGTAAGGAAAAAGAAAGGATTTACTAATGACACATTTTTTTGAATAAAAAAATTATATCAAAATTCAGGGGAATATAATCAGGTATTGGGGGAGGGAACAGGACTGAAACTCTGAGGGCCAGTAGAAAGAATGAAAACAGTCAACGTTGGGAGGTAGGAGGTTCTAGAGGACTCTCTAGAATGTGTCTGAGATCTGGAATGTGAGAGACTCTCAGGACTCAAAGGGAAGAGATTTGGATGAAGTGCTCTACAGTGGGGAGGAGGAATTTGTAGAGTCCACCTCCAGTGGAGGGACAGGACCTCAAGAGGAGGGATGGGGTTGCCATCCCACAGTCAAAAGCTCTGACCCAGAGTGGTGCCTGTCCAAAGGAACTGTAGGCACAAAAATTGAGAAGGACATGAGAAAAAGGAGGTCTAGTGACAGGCCTAAGTTGGGATCCAGCTCAAGGGGACACCCGGGGTCCTGACACTGTTACTGAAGCTTTAGTGTGCTTGCAGACAGGAGACTGCATGGCTGCTCCCTGAGAGGCCCAACAAGCAGCTGAAAGAGTCAGATGGAGGTATTAGTACCCAACCAATGGACAGAAGTGGATAGCCTACATAGTTGAATTGATGTAAAGCTGGAAGAAGTTGAGGAGGAGGGTGGCCCCATGGGATGACCAGCAGTCTCAACTGACCTGGAACCCTGAGATCTCTTAGGCACTGAGCCACCAACCAGGATGCACACGCCAGCTGATATGAGCCCCCTGACACATATACCACAGAAGAATACCTGGTCTGGCCTCAGTGAGAGAAGATGCACCTAACCCTCAAGAGACTTGAGGCCCCAGGGAGCGGGGAGGTCTGGTGAGGTGGTAGTGGGTGACATCCTCTTGGATGAGGTGGGGAGGTATGGAATGAGTAGCAGTCAGGGGACAGACCAGGAGGGGGATGAAGACTGGACTGTAAAAAAATAAATAAAGAATAAATAAAAATAGCAATAAAATAAATAAGAAAACAACCTTAAGATGATAATTGCTATAATTTAATTATAAAAATATACATTGATATGTGATAGGTAACACTAAAAATGCTCCCATATTTTTTTCTGGCCCAATGACGTGCCAGAATATGTAGGTAATTGATTGTATATTGTTGTTGCAGCTGCTCTGATGTTTTATTTGAGATAGCATATAGCCCAGTATCTTAGTAACTGTAACATTTCTGTGAGAAGATGGCTGACAAAGTGATGTAAGGATGGTTTCTTTCGACTCACAGTTCGAGGAGATACAGACACCCACAGAGGGGAAAGTGTACTTGAGTCTGAGCTGACTGATGACATTTCATCTGCACTCAGGAGGAGAGAGGAGAATATAAGTGATCAACTTAGGGTCTCCCTTTTATTCAGTCAGGAACTCCAGACTGAGCAACAGTGTCGCTCACAGTTATTGTAGGGCTTACTTCCCTCTTCAGTGAAACTTCTCTGAAAATACTCTCATAGATACGTCCAAAGTTGTATTTCCATAATGATTTTAGATCGTATTCTTGGATTACAGATGTCATCATCAAAATTAGCTATCATAAGTCTCTTTTCATCAACCAGGCACCCAAATGCATAATATTAAAATATCAACATTCTACTCCTAACTCCTAAAAACAATATTTTGACCTCATTATGCAAAAATGCCATTAGATTGTCTTGCAAGTTCCCTTAGACTTTAACAGTTCCTAAACTTAAAAAACAAAAGAACAATTTTTTTCTGAGGTGTATGGCAAGTTCTTATCTATGATGCTCTTGAAGGTAAGCTTATATACTTGCACTGTGCAATGGTATGGTATAAACATTCCTATTCAGAGAGAGAAAGAGAGAGAGAGAGAGAGAGAGAGAGAGAGAGAGAGAGAGAGAGAGAGAGAGAGAGAGAGAGAGAGAGAAAGGGGGAGGCGGCATAAGAAAGAAGGATGAAAGTGCAACAAGAGTGAGCGCAGCAAATAAACACTAAACCCAACAGTTCCATAACTAACATCTGAGCTTCTGGTTGGAATTACCTGAGCACCAAAGGAGATGGGAATCTGACCCTTCATCTCTACCACCTGAGGCATATACAGCCTCTTATTTGACGGGCTTCCCTCCATGCACACAGCTTGTAAGAGATCCTGCTTTTTTGTGTTTATAACTCCTGTGTGAATGAGTAAAAATTACGATTAGAAAAAATAAATAAATTATTAAAAAAAGAGATGACATATCATAGTCTCACTATTTCTAACAGCCCCTGTTCTCCAAAGTAATTAGAGATTCACCTTCATCTTTTCACAGAAAGACCTCTCCATACCTCCTTGTAAAGAATTGGACTCCGCTACCTAAGCATCCTTCTGGAGCTCAGCCTAAGCTCCCAGAACCTGCTCACTCTTGCACCTTTCTTTTCTGCAAAACGAGCACCACATACATGATGCTGATGAATTTGTTGCCAATTCCAGACTTAGGCTGACTCCTCATATCACAGCTGTAGTGACTTCTGTGTACCCTGTTGGTTGAATCTGACAATACATTTTTCCACACAGTTGTTTTTGATTAGGAAAATTTCAAGCTCATTGTGAAGTCAGGCTCCCCCCTTTTAATGGCTTTTCATTTTCATAAGATGGACTCTTTGATGAGTCTGGCTGTGTCTCAGGTCACTGTATCTATTGATCTGTTTTATGATGTAGATTTAATATAAAATAACCAACTACCTATTGGACGAATACTATGTGCACATAATATAAATTTATTCTCCTATCATGTCTCCTATCAGGGACATTACTTAGACAAAAATCAGACATAGGTTTATGTATTAAAATAAGTTCTGTTCATGTGGTTTTCTAACTGGGAATATGTTCACAAGGGAGGTAGGTAATATTGCCTATCCTTGATAAACAATGGCTTTCATTTGACAAGATATTAAAAGAAAACTCGACCAAAGTCATAGTATACAAGTTCAGTGTTGGAATCAAGATTCAA
Source organism: Grammomys surdaster (assembly GCF_004785775.1). NCBI lineage: Eukaryota > Metazoa > Chordata > Mammalia > Rodentia > Muridae > Grammomys > Grammomys surdaster. The sequence goes on from NW_021621467.1 coordinate 4,847,767, forward strand.
ATGGGATTTGATTTGAGCCTCCACAGCCACACTTTCATCAGTGTCTCTGGAAATAATACAATACTTTTCATCTTTTAATGGCTCTTGTGAATTTGACATCTTAATGATTGATCGTATCCTTTAATGTACTCATGTTTCAGAATAGATACCTATTGAATACTTTTGTACTGCATATAGTTGTTCCTTCTGTGGTCATACTTTTCATATACAGCTGTTGACAATTTAATTTTTATAGTATGTAGCTTTCCATATGTTCTATATATTCTTCTATGACCATGATTGAATATAGTCATTTTGTATTAAGAAAAGATATTTCTTTCCTAGAATTTAAAGGACAATGTTTTTTCATGCCTGCCTCTTTTCCTCTTCTTTCTTCCATCTGTTTATATATTTTCTTTCTTTTTCAAGTCACATCATCATAGATTTTACATTTGTAGAATTGAAATGGGAGATATGAGTTGGAGATGCCTTAATTTTTCCTTCTGTTTATATATTCTATTCATTTTTTTGTATTCTGTGGGAGACACTTCATGCATGATTTCACAAAAGTCTTTATACTGGATCTTATTGACTTTCAATTTTCTTTTTCCTAAGAACTAAGAATTATTATCATGTTAAAAACGAGTTAAGTGAAATTCAGGAAGTATTTCCAAAATAATGCAACTTGTTATCTGAATGTAGATTTCACCCCAGATCTCCTCTTTGTCAACACCTGTGAGTATTTTTTTTCTCCTCATATTTTATCTCCTTTTATCCCTGAACATATGATTTTGAGATGTCTGAGATGAAAGAAGCCTCTTTATTCCATCTATTTCAACTTATGTTTCAAAGAACTATGCCCCACACAATTACTCTATTTACTTACAGTCATATAATTAAACACCACAGTACCTATATTCTGATTATTATTGTTTATATTGTTTTTGTTCCATATTTAGGAAGTAAAGATTTAGGTTGTTCTTTGGCTTGCTCTATTTGACTGGGAAAGCCTTGTGACTGGTGAAATTATTTAAAAATGGATGCACACCCTGATAGTTTGATATTACTGCCACAATATCAGGAAATAAAGTACCATGTCCAAACATGTGCTTTAACTCCTGTGTTTGTTGGTCATGCACACTTATTCTATCTACAAAGTTCTGCCCTGCTGCAGCTGTGATTTGGACAGTGATAATACAAAATACTGTTCTGTGCGAATCTTTTCTCATATGGTGTGTCTGCTTGCAGATTCATATCCTATTTGGAGCTATTGTTTAGGCATTAATCAGAGAATGTGTTACTGCTTATTGGCATGCATGTAAGATTTCTCATTGGTTTGACAAAATACCTAAGAAAATAAATACCTACTTACTTTAACTGAACATTTGATCATGCGATTCACTGTGAGAGTAAGACATGGCATCATGACCAGATGTAGCTGGAGCATCATGAGTGTGAGTATGTGGTAACAGAGCATCTACATATGCAGTTGAGAATGATGAATGCTAGTGGTCTCTATATTCTCTACTTATTATTTTGTTTGAAGATCTCAGTCAAAATGGTACTAACCTTATACATGGTGGACCATTCCTCTTCAGTGTAACCTGCCTGAGAACACCCTTATAGACAAGTATAGTAGTTTGTCATAGAGGTGATTCTAAATCTAGTAAACTCTGGGTTTCACAGCTTAGTTAATTAAAGCCCCTGTATGGTAAATTTAGTCAAGTTCCTTATCAAAATTAGCCATCATGGGATTGCTTACCCGCATGGTAGTTTCAGCATGACAGTTTGCATAAGAATGTTTAAGCAAGGCAGACATTATCAGGATTTTGAATGTGGAAAATGATGGATCTAAAGGTTTCAGAAAAGAAGTGGATAAAGGATCCACTGACTTCAACTCTTCAGCTCGCATCAGCAGCACATTCTACTTAGAAGAAAAAGATGAGTATTGAAGGACCTCCATTTGGAGATGACTTCATTTGTGGCAAACTAGCCATCCACCCAAATATGCCTTAACTTCATCTACAGACATAATCGTGTCCAGAATGGACAAACTTAAACACAAGAGAGGCTACTGCTGGACTCTGTCAGGACAGGGTAAGCAACTTCTTCATAATTCCTGCTTCACAAAAAAGTCTTTCAGACATTCTTGCCAGAAGGTTGAAATGATGTTCAAATGTTTTAGAATACTGAGTAGCTATTCAGGCAGCCAACTGTCTGTCATTTCTATAATTTTGGAAGTTCTTGCCTCCACTTCCTACATACTCAGATAATATTTATTTCCTTCTCAAGTATCTAATGGGGTTGAAGAATAGATCATTACAATCTCCCAATTAAGGCTCAGTTACTTAGTATTTAAGAAGATGACTTAGGTCTAAAAGGTATTTCTAGGTTGGAATGAGTTAGGTGAAAAACTTTAAATATACCAAGATAGGATATTTATATAATATATAAATTTTTCCTTAATTGCCAAATACTAGAGACTGAACATTGTAAATGTATATCATGCCTTATAGTTTCATAATTCTTATAGTTGTATTCAACTTATATTTGAAAAGCAGTCTTTTATTGGACTAAAAAAGGGAGTTGCAGAGAAAATATCTTATGTATTGTATGAATACATCACCTGTCAATTAAAAAACCTATGGCTTACAGGAAACGGTAGAAGGTGGGACATCTGAGATCAAAAAACAATTCTGGGATAGAGTCAGGCAGAGATTTACTGGAAACGTGTGGCAAGATAGACACATGGTACCTGAGCACAGGTAACCAGCCACATGGCATAATGCATATTAGAGTCAACGGGTTATAATAAGTTAGAATCCAATCAAAGAAGAGCCTAGTCATATGGCCAAGATTTTTCTAAATATATTTTGAATCTGAGTCTTATTCCTGGGAGCATGGGTTTGGGAGGAAGAACCAGGACCAACTTCTACACCATTGCAATGTAATTAAGTAGTTTATAATACAAACATCATCACAACTGCTGGAGCTGGCTGGTGTATACATATCATGTTTCACCAATTCTTAACAGATTTAAAAATATAGGGAGATCATGATTTAGTATATTGTCACTGTTTCTCCTCTTCCCTCCAAAATCTGTTATATTTAAAGACAAACTTTCTATTAAACAGTATAAGAAGTAGTGCCTATCCTGAAAAGTAATTTTACTGGAAAAAAAATGTTTCTTTCTTAAATCTCAGGACACTTGCTTAATATTATGGGGAAGTTTGCAAAGCAGTGCCTTGTGCTTGAATGGAAATTTATGCTATCTCTATAGCTGAAATACAAATTTAACAGAGTAATAATGTGGCAAATTCTCTGACTCTTTCCGGTGTAATCCACAAATTCTTTGGAGCATGTGGTGTTGTAACAACAGGTGTTTTCCATCCATTAAGCACTGCTGTCCCAGTTATGTCTAATTGGTCCTGATGTTGTTGTTGTTAGATGTGATTTCCTCCACTGCTATTTGATATCCTATACAGAGAGGTTCAGTCCTACATGATAACATGACACGTGTGTCTCTTTAACAACTGGTGTTTGGAGGCTATTTTTTTTTTACTTATATTGTGCTTTCCGGAGCTGCGGTTCTGTACACTGTTGCATCAGAAAATTTCAATGTGACATATTATTCATATGTTGAAGATTTACATTTTTGGTGAGTGTACAATAAACATTTATTATAACAACAAAGATACCAACAAGCATAAACTGACACACAAGAATAAATGCACATGCATACAGATGCACAAGACTATCAATATGACCTTGGGTATGTGAATTGAGGATAAAATTGGAAGGACTGCTTCAGTTTAACTATCTGGTAGGATGACAGGTGTACCCCTTCTTCATCTGTAGTATCTCAAAACCTTTTCAAGGAAATTTTCATCTTGCTATTCTTGGGACAGATACAGAAAATTCTAAATGTTCCAAAAATGAGCAAGCTACCATGTCAAAATTTTCATGTAAATAAAAAGATATTATATAATTGGTTTCTATGCATAAGGAAAATATATTAATAAAGATTTCTTTTATAGTTTGCTACATGAATTTTGTTCTCTTCTCAAAGAATCCCATATGCTTTGATAGTTTTCATAAAGTAAATAAATCAAGGATTGTTGCAACAATATCCTTGAAAAAAAATGAGATTCAAAATGCTTAAATAAATGGCATCAATTCACACAGCATTATATGACAGAGCAAGCTACCATCTAAGCCTCTAACACATAAATCTGTCATCTTCAAGTCATACAATCCAGAAATGTCATTAATTAAAAATGCAAAAGTACTTTATGCTAAATCCAGAAGAGCTGAGAAGGAAAAAGTTCACATACACACACACACGTTGAGGGCTATACAGAGGCAAGAGTACTGTGACAATGCCAATTAATGTGCCTTTCAGAATAGTGGCTTTACTCTTGGGTGTGAAAACATGCTAGGATCCTATTACTGCACATGTCCAGCAGGATTTGTTATGCTTCTTGGTGGAATATCATGCTATGAATTCCATTTCCTGTCCAAGAAATGCATCCGAACACAGCCATGGCTGCGTTCTCACATCAGATGATCCCCTGTGTGTCTAGTCCAAAGGCTTGAGACAGATGGAAAAACACGTAATGATTGTTCATCACTTGCGAAGAGTGGATGCAGGATTTCTGTCTTTCTCTCAGTCCAGTTTCCTGGGTATGACCTACACTTGGATCAAAAGATCCACGTATCTTCAGGAACTGACATTTTTACTACCTGCCAATTTTCAAGATATTTGACATATACACTTTGATATAAAAGACTACAGGACTCTATTCATCCCAAGAATGCCAATGGTTTTTGCATTAGATTATGACTCAGTTTAAGAGAATTTGTCCCTCATTTCAAGAGAGGAATATGTACTCAATGAAAAAGAATCAGATAGATACAACATGCCTGGAATTGGAGACAGGAAATCCAAGAGTTTACACAAGAAAGGAAGTGAGCCAGTCTCAACACAAACATTATATATATATATATATATATATATATATATATATATATATATATACACACACACATACATATATGTATATATATATACCTAAAATGAATAGAGAATGCTAATATGTATTCTTCCCAGTGACAAAGCCTTATGGCTTATAAAGAAAGGACTAGCAACAATTCTCAACCTGTGGATTGCAATCCCATTAGGAGTTGTATATAGATACACTGCATATCAAATATTTATATTACAATCCACCAAAGTAGGAAAATTAGAAGTTTAAAGTAGGAATTAAATGATTTTATGGTTGGGATGTTGTATCATGTGAGCATTTCTATGGCTGGAGGCTGGATGTATCTCAGCATGCAGATATGACATGTGCATAAAACTTCAGAGTTATATTTTCAGAAGGCTCTAGGAATGCTATAGGATTAAAGTCACGTTGCCTTGTGTCTTTTTGATACAATGTTTAAGGAGCAACTTCAAATCTAGAAGGCAATGTACCTTATAGAGATTGTAGTACGTCATCTAACAGGTGGTTTTGTCATCAGAATAATAATGGTCATTCGGAGTCCCACACTTTCTGGAATCTACGAATATAAATTGGCATTACTTGTCAACATGGATTTTTCATATGCAAGTAAGGATGTCAAGTTGCGATATTATTCTGGATTATACAGATAGGTTGAATCTAGTCTATATATTGTTGAAAATGGAATCTGTCCCTCATTTTAAGAGAGGAAGTTACACTCAGAAAAAGAATCAGAGAGATATGGCATGCCTGAAATTGAAGACAGGAAATACAAGCATTTACACAAAAAAGGAAGTGGTCTCTTAACCAACACAAATGAGAAAATAGACTCTCAACCAAAGCTTCTAGAAGAAAACATACATCTAAAAACAACTTCATCTTAGCTCAATAAAAGTCATAATTTCAAAATATAGAATTATATTTTAATAATTTTAATTTATGCCATCATGCATTTGTAATTTATTACACAGTAGGAGAAAATGAATTCTGGAACATAGTATTTTTTGAAGCTAGTATAGGCATAGGTAAAGCATTTTCATTCTTTGGCCTAAAGACTTAACAGACTCAACAATGTTCTAAGTGTTTGCAGCAGAGAGAATAACTGATGAGCCATTTGGGAATGCAGAAGAGAATTTTGAGTCAAGAGGAAGACTTCTGGAAGCTTTTCTGGTTTTGCATTTTGTTTTATTACAATTAGACTTTCATTACACATTTGGTCATTACACAACTGACTTCTTGACATTTTGAAAATCAGCTTCCAGATATGCTCCTGGACTCTGTTGGCAACCAAATGTCTGACTTAGAATATATGACTCGCATATTTGACCAGTTTGGCCTCCTATGAACTGGCTGTAATCTGATCCACCAAATTATAATATTCATAGTTCTCTAGTTTCACATGAAGTAAAATAATCAGTTAAAGGAAGGGTAAATAAACATATGTGTGTACATATACATGTATTATCTTCTTGTGTTGTTCTATCACACAATCTGAACCTTACCTCTGGGTAAATCCAAACTATTAGTAATGGGTTGTAGAATTAGGAAAGTTGTGAACCATTGGGTTAGAAGGTGTGACTGTGGACTGCATCAGGTAGTGAGTCTACTGGGTAGACAGTGGAAAGTCCTTCGTTAGAGGGAAGGATTTAAATAAAAAAGCATGATGAAATAATCATCAAGAAGACCACCTGCCAGCCATAAGGATTATTTTGGTTGGATCCAGGGAAATATGTTTAGACTGAAAGCTCTTTGGAACAGTGATTGCCAGCTCTGATCTTTTGAGGCACAATCAAATAATTATTGACCCCTTAACATACACTATGTATTTACATTACACCAAACAATCTGTTTTTAGAATTGCCAGAATGATTGGATCTAAATCTAACTTGCCTAAAACAGTGTAGGTCACCCATTTGCTGTAGTTGGGTTTGGTTATCACCTGTGGTTCTTGAATTAGGATATTCTATTGGTAATGAGTGTGAACAATAAGATTGGTAAAAATATGGTATGTGTCTGAAGTAGCATGACTACGTAATTGTTTGTGGTATATCCATGGGCAAACTAGGTTCAGATCTCTGCTTACATAAAAAAGGAGGTTGTGAACATTCTGAAGGCAACAAAGCTTCAGAATTTCTAAATGTGTGTTGTAAATGTTTTATGAAAGCTCAGACTGGAAACTTTGTCTTGCTTTGATAGATTTTCAGATTCTGACTGGCTATTGCCACTGGACAACATAAGTAAAACTGGAGTACAATCTGGTGAGAAATAGTTACCCAGACTGGCCCCATTGCACAATGGTTACCTCCTCCATGTGTTGTGTACACGCACATTGAAGCAATATATAGCTATGCATGAAGTTGTGTTTTTGGTTATGTTGGGGAGAGATGTTAGCACTAAGACTTAAGCTTGTGGGAGCTGTGTAATGCTGGCCATGAACAATATCATTGTGGCTGTTGGTGTGCTCATTGTAATCCTGCTTTCCTCGGGATTATGGGAGACTGTATTTCTACAGGACTCAGAAAACCCTAAAGAACTCACATGAAAAGACAAGCAGAGACATGAACAACAAGTGTGATGATGGTGATGTTAGGATGTCTTCTTTCTTCCAACCTTGGTTTAGAGGACTACAATAATGTGACCCAAATAATGTGAGTTTTTTTTTCTGTGACTGACAAGAATAACCAGAAATTACATGTTGGTCTGTCTTCCTGCCTGCCACCTGTATCAATAGATATGACTTCATGGAGACAGCCAATAGACACAGAGTGCGTACACAGCAAACTTGCTAGATCTCACCACAAAGTAACAAATAACCTGATCTCTAGGTAATGGAAAGGAACTTCTAGTTACCATCCTATATGGGATGGCCTTTGGCTATGGGAACAGTGAGCTATATTCTCTAGTCAGCTAAAAGATCATGTCAACAAAGGGCTCCAGATCTACCACACCTAACAGAGTCAATTCAGTAAAAATGGAAGGCGAAGGAAAATGGGAAGGGAGCCACCAGGCCAATGGATAAGATATTTTGTTTTGAAATATAGAGCACTGCAAATTTGATAGCCTCAAAGATGGGTCCATAGCTGTGGTATTTCTGCTACTTTCAGTTAATCTTACTGAAATTTTCAAAAGAAAAGAGAGAAAAATTGTCAGATACCAAAATCAAGAATGTTGTTAGCTACCTGCTATTCAATAGGGTTTCTTTTCTTGTTGGCTCAGAATAAATGGTTAAATCAATCAAGCACACTGATTTTTTGCACTGCAAATTAGTTTATATGGTCGACATAGAACTCTTAGCTCCATTTCATGAAATGGTCAGAACATTATAACCTATGTTGAGGTACAGCATAAGCATTTAATTCATTTAATTTAATCGTTTTGACCCATGCTCATAATTTTTCATTCTGAATTATGATAAATTAATAAAAATAATTGTAACCTAGATTCTAATTTGTTCAGAACAAGATTGTTTATTTACTTATATACTTTAAAAACATGCCCTAAGAGATGTTGTCTTAGTCAGGGTTTCTATTCTTGCACAAACATCATGACAAAGAAGCAAGTTGGGGAGGAAAGGGTTTATTCAGCTTTCACTTTGACATTGCTGTTCATCACCAAAGGAAGTCAGGACTGGAACTCAAGTAGGTCAGGAAGCAGGAGCAGATGCAAAGGCCATGGAGGGATGTTACTTACTGACTTGCTTCCCCTGCCTTATTCAGCTTTCTTTCTTATAGAACCCAATACTACCAACCCAGGGATGGCACCACCCACAAGGGGCCCTCCCCCTACCCTTGATCAGTAATTGAGAAAATGCCTTACAGCTGGATCTCATGGAAGGATTTTTTTCAACTGAAGCTCCTTTCTCTGTGATAACTCCAGCTTGTGTCAAGTTGACAGAAAATCACCTAGTACAGACGTCAATGTTTCTTGCTCATTATTGTTGTTCATTCTTGCAATCTTTCCCAGTGAAGATACTCAATTCTGTTGTTTCCATAGAATATTCTTTTCTATTTTAAAATATAAGATTGGTAAAAATAAAATGAAAGGATTTTTCTCCTGTGACATTTATGGGTTTGATATTGCGGACGGACACCAGCTGAATTGAGCTAAGTTTATCCATTTACTATCTATTTTACTATCCATTTACTATCTAATTTATTTTACAAATACATAAATTAATGGATGTAGGGGTTTGCTATTACTATACATTTCAAGAATACTTTTAATTGCAATATTTTGCTTTGTTGACTTATAAATCAGTAAGTTTCACTGATTTATGGGATCAGTGTATTCGTATATGTAGGCAGTCAAAAGAAAATTGGTATTCAGAATAAAAGAATGGAGCCGAGGATAATTAATTGAGTTTTTGATGATTTTGCTAAATTGGTTGTCTTATACCAATGATAACAAAATGCATTTTGGCTAATATGGTTATGTCTGTTGCTTTGGATACAATTACGCAGGTCAATATTTAGCTTTGTTAAAAGGAAACCTGTAAACATAATAAAAATGCAAAAACCCTAAAAAGGGCAGTATTTGTTTTTCCTCAGAAACAGTCTGTTCTATGGTTATGATGTGGGTCCTGATACACAAGCAGCTAAGAGCCTCGAAATGACATAATTGGAATATAATTGCTACACTCAGGAAGCCTGCTTCACTACTACTGCTATTTGAATTGTACCATTTGAAGAATTAGTGTGGGCGCTTCTGGGGGTAATTTAAATTTATGTGTTTTCTCCCATTTGTAGACAGTGATGGATTCAGATTTGTTTCGTAATTCAGTCTTTCATATAGAATGTTTATTGGTATATTGACTTAACAATAATTAAAGAACTGCACGACAAAAGGTAAACTAAATATGCCTTTGCTATAAAACACTATAATATTAGTAACAACTACCCAGGTCTTCAAGCAAGGATTATTCCAGCATCTGAGGGAGCCAGGGGACATAGTCAGAGCAAAGCAGTCACTGTATGAACAACAAATTTGGTGTTGAAAACTAACAAGATCTGTCTATATTTCAGACTTTACAATCCAGACTTAAGAATGCAGGAAAGTAAGGGAAAGTCTTACACATTAAAAGTACTGGAATATATTAGATACAAAATACTTGGATAAAATTGACATTTCTAGCCATGAGCTTTTGGTTCTAGTTTTATAGGAATTAACTTAGAGAAATAAGAATTCTAAATAGTCTAATATGTAGCAAAAATCATACATGTACACACACACACACCCAGAGAGAGAGAGAGAGAGAGAGAGAGAGAGAGAGAGAGAGAGAGAGAGAGAGAGAGAGAGAGAG
>NW_021621467.1:4858057-4858888 GCF_004785775.1 Grammomys surdaster
CATAATACAGTACAGGTATTAAAATCTTAACAAATGTATTTTTTACAAAGACCGTGGTGGAAAGGTCTCAATTTAGTTTCCTTTCAAATCTATCCCTGTTACAAATAGAATGAACCGTGGTAGATATTTTTAAATCAATTCTAGGCTTAATATGAACAATAACCACCACAACTATATTATATGGTTTTGTGGCTAATACCTGATCAAAAAATGTTAAATGAGAATTTAATAGTGTGACAATTGTTTTAAGAAAAGTGCTTACAATCATTGGCATCATATGTCAAAGCTTTAAATAATAGCTAAATGATGGAAAAGTCAACATGTAGTAAAGAGAACACATAGAAGGGTAATTGTACCTTCTTTGAGATTTAACCAAAGCCTTCCATGATGTACATATTTAAGAAAACATCAAGAAAACTTTCGGTACTACAGGAATGAGCATACCTGTCAAGAACCCTTGGACATTTGTGAAGGGAAAGTCTTTACTGCTGTAGTCAGTGTGTATATTCATCACACTCAGTTCCAAAAATAACCTCTAACTGCTAAATCAGAATGCTTAAGAACATTCAGCCATTTAGGCATTTTCCATTCAACACATATTTTTAACAGCCTACTATGTGTCAAAACTTGTACTAGACTCAAGATTAGAAACATGTGGTTTCTCCATTAGCGAATTTATAATGTTCTTGTGGAGTCCTGCCAAGATAGTGTGTCAAAAATTCATAAAGTTTCACATGCATACCTAAACTCAAATATCTCAAGGAAGCTATAGATGTTGAATTTTACACACACACACACACACACACACACACACACACACACACACACACA
>NW_021621467.1:4858898-4998459 GCF_004785775.1 Grammomys surdaster
ACACACACACACACACACACACACACACACACACACACACACACACACGTATATGTGTATATATATACATATAACCCTCTCTAAATGACAATTCCAGTTATATCTAAACATATGTTGTACAAATCTATAAAGTACAAGTTATCTTTAATACTTCAATTAACTATAAAATAATAGGAGCTATAATAATTTTAGTGTTAGAATTTTATTAATTTTAGAAATATTTTCATTTGTCTTGGACATCCAAACATGTGAAATAGTCAGACTTTAAAAATGGTCCTCTCTTCTTTCTAGATCATCTATATACTTGTGGTCACTAATAAACATATCATTGACTTATTCTTTAAAGAAATATATTTCAAACTATAATGTCTTCGAGCTTTTTATTTTGTTATTTTCTTTATACTTTCTCAGATCCTCTCAGGAAAATCAAACCAATTCATTTTGAGTTTCAGCCTGTCATTTAGTGCCTTTGTGACCTCTTCTGAGTGTATAGTTCTTGTGAAATGAGAAGGATACCCCTTAGACCTCAAAACTGTGTCTCAAATAGAGAGATATGAAGTTCTAATGATTAAAACACACATACACACATATAATATATATATTATACATACATACATATATATGCATTCTCAAAGTTTTGATTTGACAGTCAGTATGAGTTAATTTTTTTTGCTTTTTAATGCTTTATGGCTATGAAAGCACCCTCAGTTTCCAGAAGGTAAAAAATAGTCAATCTAAAGAACCACTCTGTACTATCATTGTTTTTGCGACGATGTTTAACTGTATATTTTGCCCATGATTTACTCATTTGATTACTTCTAATTAGACATCTATACTGCTACAGGCCCAGAAACAAAAAGATACTGCATTTGGAATGCAATATATATGTTAAAGTTTCCAGGAGGCTCAAATATCTAGATTTAGATATTCTTGTGTAAATGAGCAGTATTATTCTAGGTGGTTATATGTCTAGGTATTTCAATGCTAGCACATGGTTTTAAGCCATACTTTTCAGAAAAGTACCAATCAGTTGTAAAATTAATACCAAACTATATATGTCAAAAAGGAAGTTGCCCAGTAGAAATAGCATTTCAAAGAGAACGGGTGATTATGTTAACTTTCTGTCCAAGGTCAGACTTCATGGAGTGAATAATGTAATTTCCTGAGACCAGCACAAGGAACATAAGAAGTAGTTTCTTTTTCAAGGGACTTTAAGTGGCAGTTTCTTTTCTCTGGTTGGTAGTTTCTAAATAACTTCGGTTTGTTTAATTAGTAAAGACTCAGGGGAGAGTTTTGTTTACTGATTTATACAGATGTTTATGTTCCCAGTACCAAATCTAAAAACAAAAAATCATGAAAATTAAGGTATCGAATTATTGTCTGATTAAGGTAGACTATGTAATGTCAGAGGGACACCTTAAGGAACTATGTTGTATAAAACTGAACAGTCTTAAGAGAAATTTTCAAATTTGAATATATGAAATTGCTATCAAATGTTAAGCAAATTGTGGTAAAGCACATGTTTTTCTGTACACATACCCCAGAAACTTGGACAGTTCAGAAAACTGATGAAATACAGGTAAAACTTCTGCTGGAATTTAACATGCTTCTATTAAGATACCAAAGGGAAATATTCGCTATACAAATATCATAGACAAAGCATTTTATGTAGACAGTAAAAATAAATTTCAACTGTTAAGAGGGTCTACTAGATGCCAAATTTTATAAGTATTACAATCCTGCAAATTAAGAGTTTATATAGCTATGAAGAGTATTAGAGTAGACTTAATGAATAAAACTCAATAAAAGAAGGTGTGTATTTGTAAAATTAATAGAATTCTTTTATTTTTCTTGGAGACAAAACTGAGGCCACACTGACTGGCATGATTGCTCATAGATTGATAGAACCATCATCAAGAATGGTTCTCAAATTTATGCTTATGTTTTAAAGCCCAATATGAACAACAGGAATAACCCATGATGTAATTTGAATACTATGTATTTATAATCTACATTGGGAAACTATAAGCAAAGGAGATTATTGTGTAGCAGTGAGCTATCACACTTATTTTAGAAGAATTAAAAGATGATGCTAAAAATTGGTGTATTCTTAAATCAATAAACAAAATAAATCTTCAAATTTATAACATGCTGTTTTGAAATGTATTTACACTGTGAAATGTATTTTCACTAGCTAGTTAGCATATGAATTAACTTATATACTTATCTCTTTTATGTGTTGTGAAGCAGATAAACCGAAGTCCTTAGCAATTTTGCAGGATACAGTGCATTGCTATTGATTTTTATATTAGCCAGAATTCTCTAAAGAAACAGAACTTAAAGGAAGAAAAATACATATCTATGAATATTGTCATGGCATACCAAAGTATGAAAGCCACCAAAATTCAACTTGCTGAAATGAAAAATTCTGTTGGAATTACTTAGGAGTATAGGTGAGGGATTAGTTACAGGAACAGAAATAAATCAAAGACAGCTGCATTACCAGAGCCTACCCCCATCATGAATGACAGCTCCCAAAAGCTACAAAACTTTGACCATAGTACACAGTCAGCAGGCAGCTCAACAGGTTCAGATGTATTAGAGTGCCTTACAGGCTGCAGTTTGAGTAGTCAACAACAGCTGTCTCCTAATTCAAAGACCAAGGATTTGGTAGTTATACAGTCTAAAAGACTGAAAGTCCCAGGCTAGTGCTGGACTCCCAGGGAAGTTCCAGTGAGCTTTCAGTCTTCAGTCTATGTTCGAATTCTGAAGAGGTTGGAATCCAGAGATAGGTTCAAACTGCAGTGTAGGAATGTTTCACGATCAGTACAGTTGAACATTGCAGCAAGAGTGAGGGCAAGCTGTCAAAACCAAATGTTTTCTTCTTCTTTGAGCTTTTATGTAGGCTGCCACCAGAAAAGCATAGCACAGATTTAGAATGGGTCTTCTCACTTCAAGTGATCTGAAGTCCAGGAAATCCTTCAAAGGTACGTCCAGAGGCTTGTGTTTTTGTTTGCTGTTTTTTTTAATTTATTATTATTATTCTTGTTATTACTATTTTATTTTTAGATGTAGTCAACTTGACAATCAAGATTAGCCACCACAATGACTGACTTTATGTAGAATAAAAATAGATAAAGCTTAAAAACATAGGATATGAATAGGAATACTTCAGAACAAAAATCAAAACAGTATAGTAGTTTTTGGTGAGCTTTACAAATTCAGATGATTACCCTAAATGTGTTAAATGTTTTCCTGGATGGATTTTAATTTATGAGTTCTAGTATATAAACCTCTGAAAATATTATATTCTACTTTTAGTTTGTGCTATTATTGTTGTTATCATTTGGAAACCAATTCCAGGCATATATTTACACAGAGATATATGCTTGTAATAGCTTGTAATTTCAGATTTAAGTTCTCTCTCTCTCTCTCTCTCTCTCTCTCTCTCTCTCTCTCTCTCTCCCTCTCTCCCTCTCTCCCTCTCTCCCTCCCTCCCTCCCTCCCTCTCCTCTCCTCTCCTCTCCTCTCCTCTCCTCTCCTCTCCTCTCCCCCTTCATTTCTGTGCAATGACCCAAACACTTGAAATGGTGAAGTACTGTAAGCCTGAACATTGCAATTGCAAACACAGCTCTGGAAGTCCTTGCTCTTTCCATTTCCCTCCTCCTTTCTGAACCATTGATTATATTCCTAGAGCTAGTAACAAAAATCTACTCCTTTATTTAGATACTCTTCCTTCTGAGGCTGACCACCAAGGTCCAACTTTCAAAGCCAGGAATAATAAATGCCAGGAATCATAGGTCCACTTTTGACTACCCTAATTAACACGCCTATCAAGATAAACCAACTCATCCTAACACAGGGTTGCCCCTTTCCCCCTTTTAAACTGCCATTTGTCTATGGCCCACATCTTGTCTCCTCTCTATCTAGAGGCAGTCCTTTGTCACCCTGGGGAAAATATCCCTTTCCCCTCTCCTTTGCCCTTGTTCTCTTCTCCCTCATCCTCTATCACTCGTCCTTGTCTCTTATTCCCTGCCTTTTGTTCCTCTGGCAGAAACTAATCATTTTTGGGGAGAGAACTTGCCCTTGATATGTTCTGAACTGATTCTGGTCTTTTCAAATGGATTTGTGATTTAACCTCTGAGCTTAAATAAAGTTTCTGATTACCTCTACGGACAGAGCACTGGCAGATTAATGATGGCTAATCCACTGCTATTAGTTAGTGCCTGGCAGAACTAAAATCCTGTTATTAAACATACTACATTCTTAGGTAGCAGAGTATGGAGAATTGAAGCACCAATGAGGCAGACATTTCTTCCATGCTGATTTGTCCTCATGATCTCATAAAGTGCTACAGAGGATTTTGTGGGGGTTGGAGTGGGGGTGGATACCATCAGCTTATCTATCTTTAGTCTTTGTGAAGCTAGATGATAGAAAAGTTGTGATAGCATAGTAGCAAGTCTGTCACAGAGGTAGCCAAATATTTTCTAAATGGACTGGGGTTCTCAGTCCGTAGAACAAAAGAATTATGCAATGTATCAGAAAGTATACTTGAAGATAATTGTATTATTATTTAAGAAAAATAAAACAAGGCAAATTGTAAATTAAGACATTTTCAGAGATGAAGGAGATAAAGAAGAAATAAAGTCATGCTCTTTGAATTAGTGTTAAAAAGAGATATCTAAAAACAGCTTTAGAAAGGGAGTGGGGGCATTCTTCAGAGAAAACATAAGAATGTGAGACAGGGCAAACATGTTTAGAATTTTGACCAGTATCTTAGTTTGAGTTTCAATTGCTGTGAAGAGACACCATGACCAAGGTAAGTCTTATAAAGGACAACATTTAATTGCAGCTGACTTACAGGTTCAGAGTTTCAGTCTATTATCATCATGGCAGGAAGCAGGAAAACATCCAAGCAGACATGTCACTAGAGGAGTGAGAGTTCTGCATCTTGGTCCAACTGCAGCCAGGAGATACTGCCTCCAAAGAGGGTGAAGCTTGAGCACTGGGGTCCCTCAAAGCCTACCTCCACAGTGATGCACTTTCTCCAACAAGGCCAGACTTCATCCAACAATGCCACACTTTCTAACAGTAGCACTTCTCTTGGGCCAAGCATATTCATACCTCCACAGCCAGTATTCAATGAAAAGATACAAAAGGGAAAAGGATAAGTTAGGCTTTGAGTTAGAACCCAGGCAGACTTAGCAGTGAAGATCTGTAAGCAACTTTACATAGAGAGAGGGCCTTTCCAGGATGAATAAGTACATTTCCTTGTGAAGGGGATAATTACTCTTCTGGTCTTAGCATGTTTTCTGTAAGTCAGCCTTTCTTGAGGTGTAGTCTCTTGGCCAGGTAATTTACAGGCCTGGATGTTCTATATTTCAACCCAGTAACAAAAGTAAAACTCATATTTCATTCTTCGGTCAGAAGGTAGCAACTTTTCCCTAAGGGGCCTCGATAAAGTCTTAATACCTCCATCTGTAAGTGTTTCAGCTCTGGGAGGAAAGCCTTCCCCAATGGAAGTTTTGCTGCTGTGAGGGAGAAGGTTTCCCCAATACAAGTGCTATACCTCTGATGGCAAAGATATCCTGGCATTGGAAGCCAAGGAAAAGAACAAAGTCACACTACACAACAAACCACACACAAGAGATTTATTAAGAGAGACACAAAGTGGTTTGCCTCTATGTAGGCAAGAAGCAGCAGGGAACCAAGGAGACAGGCATATATAGAGTTTCTTGAGGGAAGAGTTTTCTAGGGTGGAGACTTGCAAGGTGGGGACTGGTAAGATTTCAAGCCAAGCATAGGGATTGGTGGGTTTTTGTACATTTTCAAGTCTGGAAGTGGGCTTGGACCTTTTACTTTGTACCACTTTTACATATGGTAACTGAGATGTTGGGTCTTACCCTAGCTATGAAAGTCCATTCCCAAAGGCCTTCAAGACTATTTAGGTGTCAACTATCACATCTGGTAAGAGGACCATGCTTCTGCATATAATCTGTCATCCCTGCTTCTTCAAGCAGCCCTATTAAAACTTGTTGACATAAAAACCACAGTTCTCATCTTGAATAGAATAAGAGATAGTTTTAGGTTTTGTTTTGTTTTGTTTGGGTTTTTTGTTTGTTTGGTTTGTCATTGTTCTTTGTTTTTACTGTTTTTGTTTGCTTGTTTTTATTCTGGAACCATATTGAGAGACCATGGCCTGGGAACACAGATTTATGTTACCCAAAATTCCATTTTACCACATGAAAGGAATTTCACAAGAATTTTTGTTTTGAAGAACAAAGTCATAAATCAACGTAATCTTAAAATGCATTGATGGGTACACCAGAAGTCAGGTACAATGAGATATGAGAGCTTTTCAATAGGCCCAAGATGCTATCTGATGGTATTTTGAGCTCTTGGATTGGCAGGAGCCAGTATTCTACAAAATTAATAGCTTCTAAGAGGTTTATATTTATTGTCATGAGGTGTTAGTTCAACTACAGAATGGGAAAAGATATTCCAGAAGGCTAAAACTAGACCAAGATAAAGTAATTAGCTTCTAAACTTACAAAATTCTGATTTTTTTCCACAGTGCTACAAATATTATCAGTCCACTGACTCTGTACTCAAACAGAAACTCCTTCCAGAAGTCTTTTGTTCACAATTTCTCTTCAGGAATTTTCATTCACTGGGTCAACAACACAACATCAAGAACGAAAACATTAAAATAAAAGGGGGAGGGCTACTTGGGAAAAGTAAAGGAATTACTGGGAGTGGGAAAAGAACAAAGGGACGGGTGACTATGATAAATATCCTGTCTGTGTGTATGTGTGTGTTTGTGGTATGTGTGTCTGTCTGTCTGTCTATGTATGTCTGTGTATGCAGACACATATATTCATAATACACTCTATCATTTTGTGTAATAATGAACTACTGTAATCATCCTGCAATGTTGTATATAATTATAAAACTATAAAGTATATAAAACATCATGGAAAATTAGAGATGTAAATAAATGGATCCAAATAAGAATTAGAAAACAAAGAATAGATAAATATTATCTGTGACTATGGTAGAAACAGAAACTGAAGTCACCTTTCTTGAATCTGTATGAACATTAGCTGAGATAACATGACAGGTGCAGGCTAGACCCACAGAGGATGGCTCTTTAGTTTTCCGGTCTTGGAATGTTCTTTGGCAGCAGCTGTGAATAAGAATTCTGGCTTCGAGAACATGTCCGTGCTAAGGTGGTATCAACACCCTTCCAGCCTTCTCCACCAAAGAGAGGCATATGGATGAAGCTATCTCAGTTCTCCAGTCCATCTGTTTGCTGTCCACATTGTGTGGAAGAGAAGATCTAGCTAGACACTGACTCATACACCAACCATGAGACATGCAAACCAAAAGGATTCCCAGTCCTTCACTCATTATGTTGTCTATCCAGATGAAGCCAATGGAGACACTTTGTTTTGTGCTACCTGTGTATAGCTAAAAGACTTGATTCTATACTTTTAAGAACTCTATAGATGAGAACTCTATTCACATCATTTACAGCCTTCTTTTTCTTCCTCGAATTTTTTTCATGTCACCCTCTTCCCTCTCAAATTACTAAAGCTCTTCATGTTTATTATATATGTATATACATATATGTATCTATATACATATTCATGATGAAAGTACATAGGTAGATGATAGATAGAACCTTCCATCTCTACTTTGTTTACACATATATGTGTTGTGTGCATACAAAAGCAGGTAGGAAAAACAATATCTCCTCACTTAGAGGACTCTGATGTGATTTCCTATAATATAGGAAGCAAAATGTTATCATTGTACTATAGTTTGAGGTTGGTATTGGTTTCTCTGTATTTTCTGAATAATAAAAATATTAAATGGTTGTAAAAAGTCATAAACCTGTATAAAGTCTCCACTGTATGACATCCTCCCACCAATAATTTAAAATAGCATATACCTTATTTAACATATGCATAGGATAACGCTCTCCTCGTCTGTCTTTCTAGTCCCTATCAGCACTCATTTTACACAGTGTACAATGTCCACCTCCATACTTGCATATCATTTCCCAGAGTGCAGTTACTGTTTTGTTTACTATACAGGATAACTGTCTTAATGCTAATATATATACATATATTCATATGTATATATAATTTCTTCTATACTTAATCTATATACTTATATCTTGAAGAAATGTAAAAATAGACTTAAAATCTTACCTAAGCATTAACTAATTTTTTTCAAATGAAAATGCAAATTATGCTAATTATTTAAACAAGCATACTATCACGTTACTATCTAAATCTAGAAATAATTTGGTTTCTTAAAAAAAGCCTATATATTTTTTTAATGATATAGTTTCCATGTTGATATTCACTTTTGTAACTAATAGTAATTTAAAAACTAAGCTAATTTTAAATGTCATTCAAACTTGAATATAGCTGTCTCTAGAATTTAAAAATCAAATGAATAAAAGATCTTTGCTTTCTTTTAAGTTTTTAAAATTTATATGACTTTTTATTCTGAATGAAACATTATGTTCCAACTTAATTTTTTAATTTATTACTTTTATGTTTGTGTGCTTGTGTGTGTGCACATATATTTACAGGCACATATGTGCACAAGTGCCGCTGGACTCAGTTGAGTCTCTCCTTTCATCATGTTGGTCTTAGGGATCAAACTCAGGTCCTCAGATTAGCAGCAATGGACTTCACAGGTTGAGCCATCTCAACTGGCTAGTTTCCATACTTCACAGGATAATCTGTACAATTCATGATCCAGAGAATTTTAGACCTTTATTTTTGCAAATGCAGATTTCTCATGGGAAATCAAAAGGCTTTGGTGGTAATATAATTGTCCTGTGACAAAGAATAGGAACAACGACAACAGCAAATCTTGAAAAGCCTTCATGTAAAAGTAAAATTCACTATAAAAGGGCAAAACAAACAGTGGGTCCCTGTTTTGGCTTAAATGAGCACTATTATTGGGCTATTCATAATGTCTCAGTGTGACGCCATATCCCTTGTAAACCTCTATGCAGAGGGAGTGGAGCTATTTTGTATGCCTATCTTTTGTTCTTCACCCATTTTCTCTTCCTCATGTTTACATTACAGGAGGGAACTTATGAAAATAAAAGAAGAAGCCAATCGAGCAAAGCTATACAGAAGATTGGTGGCTTCAGGAGTAGGAGCAAGAAGCAGAAATCCTCCAGGAATGTTGCTTGCATGACTAACAATACATTTGAAAATTCATTTAAGTGACATGAGGAGCTGCATCATTATTCTCCTGAATTAATTTCTCTTTCCCATGCAACAGTGACTGTTCTTCTTATCAACCATTCTCATAATGGGGAGTAAACAACCTCAGCAACATATATTATTAAGATTCCTCTTTTTTTAGGCCAGCTGTCCCTGCAATTATATTTTATAAGTACATTCTGCATAGCTCTTCTCAGTTGAACACAATAATGTAATTTTACTGAATGACTCTGCAGAAGGTCTAATTGTTTCTTGAAGCAGGGCTCCTGATGTTATTTTGCATTTAATTTGCAACCACATGCTGAAGGTTATTTATTATCTATGCAACAACCAATGGAAATGTTTTTAAGCTGAAAAATATTTCACATATGTTTTAACTTGTGACTTTGAAACAATTGTATATTGTTGTTCAAATACACCTGAGAAATTCACTGTATTAAATTATGAGCCTTACACACATAGAATCAAATCGATGTTCAATGCACATATATAATCATTGTAACATTATTGAAAATATATCTGTATTATCCAATGATCAATTTGATTAATAGCAACTAAAATTTTTAAGTATGTAAATAAAAAGTCATGAGTACCTATGTCAGTGATAGCACCTTCTCTAAAAAGGTCAACTAAAAAATGGTGTCTTATGAGTTGGACAGAAATTCCAGTGGTTGAGTATTTATAATGCTAACCTGACAACCTGGGTTCAGTCCCTGGGTCCTACAGTGGAAGAAGACAGCCAACTCCTGAAAGTTGTTCTCTGATTTCCACATGCATACAGTGCATGACATGGGTGTGTTCTTTCCTCAACAGTACTGTCAAATAAAATTTTTAAATGATATATTTTAAAATATTTTGAGCCAGTTGACAGTACCCTGTGGTAAATGCTGTATGCTACGTTAAGCTGTGGTATTTTGATTTTGCAAGGGGATGCACTTTGTTTTTATTAATCATTTTATTCATTTGCATTTCAAATGATAATCCCCTTCCTCATTACCCATCCACAGGCATCCCATCTTATCCATCCCTTGCCCTCCCCTTTGCCTCTATGAGGGTGCTCCTCCACCCACTCACCCACTGCTGCCTCACCGCTCTGGGCACCCAAGCCTCCACAGGACCAAGGGGCTCTTCTCCCATTGATAAGGCCATCCTCTGCTACGCCATAGATGCCTCCATGTATATACTTTTTGATTGGTGGTTTAGTCCCTGGGAGCTCTGGGGGTCTGGTTGATTGATATTGCTGTTCTTCTATGGGGCTGCAAAATCCTTCAATTCCTTCAGTCTTTCCCCTAACTCCTCCACTGGGAACTCTGTGCTCAGTCTGATGGTGGCTGTGAGTATTTGCGTCTGTATTGGTCAGGTGCTGGTAGAACCTCTCAAGAAAAAGCTATAAGGGACTCCTGTTACAAGTGCTTCTTGGCATCAGCAATAGTGCCTGGGTTTGGTGTCTGCACATGGGATGGATCCCTAGGTGGGGTAGTCTCTGGATGGCATTTCCTTCAGTCGATGTTTCATTTTTTGTCCCTGTCTTTCTGTTGGACAGGAACATTTACGGATCAAAAAAATTTGAGATGGGTTGGTGGCCCCATCCCTCAACTGGAGGCTGTGCCTATCTACTGGAGGTGGTCTCTACAGGATATCTCTCCTTTGTTAGGTATTTCTGTTAAAGTCATCCCTGTTGGGTCCTGGGGGCCTCTTGCTTCCCTGGCATCTGCAACTTTCTAGTGGCTACATCCAGTTCCCCATCCTCCACTGCTACATATTTCTTTGCGATTTCCTGATACTGGACTTCTCTCCTGTCCCTTCCAGTACCTGATCCTGTGCCCCCTTTTCACTTGTTCCCCTCGTCTCTCCCTCCTAGGTCTCTACATTCCTCTACCTTCTCTGATCATTTTGTTCCCACTTTTATGTAGGATTGAAGCATCCACACTTTGGTCTTCTTTCTTCTTTAGCTCCATATGGCTTGTGGGTTGTAGTATGGGTATTCTGAGCTTTTGACCTAATATATACACATTTTAGCTTGATTTAAAATTATACTCATATAAAAATGCAATAGCAAAAATAATAGTTAACATATTGAACATGCTTTCTATTCACCAGAAACACAGTACAATTTAGAAACATTATTATTATATATCTTCATATATCTTCAAAGAAAAATTTTATTTTTCAAATAAAGAATTTCAAAGTGTAGAAAAAATTAAACACTCCTTCATGATAAAAGTCTTGGAAAGATCAGGAATTCAAGGCCCATACCTAAACATAGTAAAAGCAATATACAGCAAACCAGTAGGCAACATTAAATTAAATGGAAAGAAATTTGAAGCAATCCCACTAAAATAAAGGACTAGATAAGGCTGCCCACTGTCTCCCTACATATTCAAAATAGTACTAGAAGTCTTAGCCAGTGCTAAGACAACAAAAGGAAGTCAAAAAATTAAAAATTGGAAAGGAAGAATTAAAAATATCACTCTTTGCAGATGATATGATAGTATACTTAGGTGACCCCAAAGCTTCCACCAGAAAACTCCTAAACCTGATAAACAACTTCAGAAAACTGGCTGGATATAAAATTAACTCAAAGAAATCAATATCCTTCCTATTCTCCAAAGATAAACAGGCTGAGAAAGAAATTAGTGAAATTACACCTTTCACAATAGTCACAAATAATATAAAATACAATGGTGTGAATCTAACCAAGAAAATGAAAGATCTGTAAGACTGTAACTTCAAATCACTGAAGAAACAAATTGAAGATCTCAGAAGATGGAAAGATCTCTCATGTTCATGGTTATACAGGATTAGTATAGTAAAAATGGCCATCTTGCCAAAAGCAATCTACAGATTCAAGGCAATCCTCATCAAAATTACAACTCAATTGTTCATAGAGATAGAAAGAGCAATTTGAAAATGTATTTGGAATAACTAAAATCCCAGGATATCAGAAAACTATTCTCAACAATAAAAGAACTTCTGGGGAATCACCATCCTGGACCTCAAGCTGTACTACAGAGCAGTAGTGATAAAAACTGCATGGTATTGGTACAGAGACAGGCAGGAAGATCAATGGAATAGAATTGAAGACCCAGATATGAACCCACACTCCTATGGTCACTTGATATTTGAAAAAGCAGCTAAAACCATCCAGTGGAAAAAAGACAGCATTTTTAACAAATAGTACTGGTTCAATTGGAAGTTAGTATGTAAAAGTATGCAAATAGACCCATTCTTTTTTCCTTGAACAAAGCTGAAGTGCAAGTGGATCAAGGACCTCTGCATAAATCCTGATACACTGAAACTGATAGACGAGAATGTGGGGAAGAACCTCGAACTCATGGGCACAGGGGGAAAGTTCCTGAACAGGACACCAATGGTTTATGCCCTAAAATCAAGTATTGACAAATGGGACCTCATAAAATTGCAAAGTTTCTGTAAGGCAAAGGACACTGTCAATAGAACAAAATGGCAACAACAGATCGGGAAAAGATCTTTACCAATCCTACATCTGATAGAGTGCTCATATTCAATATATACAAAGAACTCTACAAATTAGACTACAGACAATCAAATAACCTTATTAAAATGGGGTACAGAGCTAAACAAAGGATTCTTAACTGAGGAAACTTGATTGAATGATTGAAAAGCAACTAAAGAAATGTTCATTATCCTTATATTCATCAGGGAAATGCAAATCAAAACAGGCCTGAGATTCTACCTCATAGCAGTCAGAATGACTAAGGTCAAAAACTCAGGGAATACCAAACGCTGGCAAGGATGTGGAGAAAAAGGAACACTCCTCCATTGTTGGTAGGATTGCAAGTTGGTACAACCACTGTGGAAATAAGTCTGGCAGTTCCTCAGAAAATTGGACATAGTATTACCTGAGGACCCAGTTATAACACTCCTGGGCATATACCCAAAAGATGCTCTAACACATAACAAGGACCCATGCTCCAGTATGTTCATAGCAGACTTATTTATAATAGACAGAAACTAGAAAGAACCCAAATGTCCTTCAACAGAGAAATGCATACAAAAAATGTGGTACATTTAAACAATGGAGTACTACTCAGCTATCAAAGACAATGACTTCATGAAATTCTTAGACAAATGGATGCATCTAGAAAATATCTTGAATGAGGTAACCCAGTCACAAAAGAACACACATTACAATGTGCTCACTGATAAGTGGATATTAGCCCAAAAGCTCACAATGCCCAACTCACAAACCACATAAATCTCAAGAAAATAAAGACCAAATTGTGGGTGTTTCTGTCCTTCTTAGAAGGAGTAACAAAATACTCATGGGAGCAAATAAGAAGACAAAGTGTAGAGTAGAGAATGTAGGAGGGTTGTCTGGATCCATCCCATGTGTAATCACGAAATACAGACATTTTGTGAATGCCAGAAAATGCACACTGACAGGAGCCTGATATATCTATTTTCTGATAGGATCTGCCAGAGTCTGACATATACAGAGGCAGATGCTTGCAGCTAACCATTGAACTGAACACTGGCTCCCCAATGGAGGAGTTAGAGAGAAGACTGAAGGAGCTGATGGGACTTGTGGCCCCATGGGGAGAGAGAAAATACCAACCAATCAGATCTCCCAGGGAGGGACTCATGGCTCCAGTTGTATATGTAGTAGAGGATGCCCTTGTGGGGTATTAGTGGGAGAGGAGGTCCTTGGTCCTTTGAAGGCTAGATGCCCAGTGTGAGGGAGACAGGAGTGGATGGATTGGTGGAGGCCAATCCTCATAGAAGCCGGAAGAGGGGGGATGAGAGGTTTCTAGGGGGAAATGGGGAAAGGCGATAACATCTGAAATGTAAATAATATATCCAATAAAAAATGAAAACAGATAATGGAACTTGCTATTGCAGTTGAGCTTTTGCGAGTTTTTTTCAATAATTTAATATTACACATATTACTAGGATTTCTTATAGTCCTCAAGGGACTGTGGAAGGGGCCCATGGAACTTTAAAACAATATCTTCATAAAATAAAAAAGGGGATGTTTATACCTGTATACCACAAATTTATTTAAATCATATTCTTTTTATTTTAAATTTTTAGAAATTTGGATGCTAAGGAACTTTCTGCTGAGTGTCTATGGCATCCTTCAACTAGGCATACCTATGCTTAGGTGAAAAGGAAGGATTCACTTACTGGCATATGGCATGATCCCAATTAGATATTTAAAATGGGAAAAAGGTCATTTTTTTTTTTCTGTAGGATGCAGAAGGAACATGGTGGCTGCCAGAGTGACTGGTGAAACATATTGATGCTGGGACAAAGAAAGATGCTGACCTGTGAGGTTGTGCAGTGCCTTGACAATGGTGGCTGAGAAGCTATATTGGACATATGTTCCTGACCCACCTTTGCTTGTCTATATCCCAGATGGGACAAGCTGCTTTGCCTCAAATTTTTAGACCTTGTGGAACAGAGAATTAAAAAGAGAAGTTACAATATAATGCATTTATATTTTTCTTAAATGTGACCAGTTATTCAGATTCAATCATGGACTGGTCTAGAAACAAATCCAATATTGGAAATAACAGTCTTCATTTGTAAGGCTGGTTCTGGATATTTTTAGAGCCATATTTGGAAGTTGGCTGCAGTTGTCTCTGATGTTATGTTAACAAGAGATAAAATTAGGACAGTATCTGGATTTCAAATATGTGTTAGTGCATGTGCAAAGGCTCTTTTAATTGCCATGTTAAATTTACTTTTGTTTCTTATACAGTAATTAATGTAAGTTGTACTGATTATACAATTTCTAATTGTATTAGTGTGTTGAAACCTGGCATGTCTGTTATGTGGGGTCTATCAATCAGCTTTTGTTTTATTGACCTGAGGATTACAGGACATTGCTATTCTAATAAAAGCTTTCAAGTACTGGAAGAAGTGAGACAGGCTTTAAGAAGAAGTGAGAGGGTAGTGGGCTTGATTATTGCTGGTATAAGAGCTTTCATTACATTAATTGCTAACAGCACTGCTTCTGCAATTGCTTTGACACAAAAAGTTAAGACAGCTTCTTTTGTTAATCATTAAGCAAAAAAATGTTACTATTGTGTGGCGTATACAAGAGGATTTAGATAGGCATTTGGAACAACAGATTGTTACTCTTTATCCTGTTCAAATTATAGGAAGGAGGTTCAGAGTTTAAGCATAAGAAGCCATCTTGAGTGTCATGCCAAATACCAATGAATTTGTGTTACTTCTAATATTTACAATGATCATCATTATAATTAAGTAAAAGTTTAAAGACATTTGCAGGGTATTTGAAATATTTCTAACATATCTCTGGATGTTTTAACTTTGTATAGTGAGATTATGAATTTAAAGAATGCTGCTTTGCTCTCTCATCTTTGATGCTGCAGATACTGCTTATAAAATTATCCATGGCCTGAGGTTAGTATTTCCCTTTTGGTCAATCTTCAAGAATGATATATATATATATGTCTTGATCATGCTAGCCCTCTTTGTCCTGGGAATACTTTTATTCCTGCCCATCATGTTAAAGCTTCTCTTTAACATCAACATGTTGGCAGCCAAAGTACATGTCTTAAAACTGAAAATGGACCTTCAGAAAGAGTTATTAATTTAATAGGCTTGCAAGCCAAGGACAGGTAAGAATTTGCACAGAGCCTTACCAACCTAAGACAGAAGTTCATTGTTTTGATAATACATATTCCATGATGGGTAAGTAAGGCATTCTTGTCATAATGACCTTAGAAAGGCTCAGTCTTGTTTATGAAAGAAAAAAGAGGGAGAAGTGCAGAGCTTTTGGGACTGCTTGGCAGGAATCTGACATAGGACAAGGACAAGAAAATTAGCTTGAGGCAGAAATATAACACTAGTCTAGAACAAAGAAGTAATTTCAGGCAGGAATCTAAATATTAGGCTAGAACAAGGAAGTAGGCTTCTGGCATGAAAATGACTTTGGGCCAGGACAGGGAAGTAGATTCGGATATTTTGGTAATCCTGATAAGCCCTTAGAAACAGTGATCATGGGAGTGATCAGGGGACTTTGTCTATTGCTTTGATTGTTCTTTGACTATTTATGTTTATTGTCTTGCTTGTTCCTTGACTATTTGCATTTATTGTATTGCTAGTTCCTCAACCTAGAACTGACCTTAATAGTTGCAGGTAATTAAAATGATATAAAGAAGATTAGGAAAAAATTTAAAAATTAAAAAATTTTTTTTTTGGTTTTTTTGAGACAGGGTTTCTCTGTGTAGCCCTGGTTGTCCTGGAACTCCCTCTGTAGACCAGGCTAGCCTCAAACTCTTGAACTCAGAAATCTGCCTGCCTCTGCCTCCCAAGTGCTGGGATTAAAGGCGTGCCCCACCACCGCCCGGCTTAAAAATTTAAAAAATAAAGATAGGAAACATTTCCAGAAGATTTCACAATGGTAATGCTGGTCTCTTCTCAATCACCACTAATTTCTTAGCTCCAGCTAACCAGTATCAATTGTCCCAGTAGTTCCTTTTCTTCTGGACACTAAAGCCAGAGACATGTGTCCAAAGCTTCTGAGTTCTGGTGGTTGTTGGGGCTCGAACATGACACCTTTGTTTTATTACATTATCACCAGTTTTCTGTTTTCCAGCTCCGTCACTGTGTAAGCTTGGATGTCCTGGAACTTGCTCTATAGATTGACGTTGAACTCAGAGATCTGCTTGCCTGTCTCCTAAATACTGGAATTAAAGGTGTAGCCCACCAAGCCTGGATTTAAGTTTTTCTTCATCTTTAACTTGCTCTAGACTGGCTTTGAATTCAAAGATCTGCTTCTCCTTGCTTCTTGATATCAAAGGCTTGTACTCCCATGCCCGGATCTAAACATTACTGGGTAGGATCTTGCCCGAAAGTATCACTCCCTTAATTTGTTATCTCCTTGATCACAGGATTCAGCTTCATCTCATTTCCTGGTACTCCTTTAATACTTGAACCATATATTTTATATTTTTCCTTTCTCAGCTTACTGCACTTGTTTAAAATGATGTTCATGAGACTTAACCAGTGAAAAAGAGTCTCTGCTGGGTGTTTCTGAGACTTCAATAAAATTAATGTAAGTCTCTTCACCTTAGTCTCAGGCAGACTCTTCAGACAATTGCAAAAAGTAGCTACATTCTTCACCAAAACACCACAAAAACAGTTTCTAGGCCACATATTGAAATTCTTCCCTGAAACCTTTTGGGCCAAGTCTGCACAGTTCAAATCACTCACAGCAACAAAGTCTTTGATATTCCTTCTAGGATGGCTCATTAAGAAAAGCATTCCACAGCTTTCCGAATCCAAAATCCCCAAATCCACATTCTTCTAAACAAAAGCATGGTCAGGCCTATCACAGCAGTACCCCACTCACAGTATTAACTTATGTCTTAGGATTTTGCTTCTGTGAACAGACACCATGAACAAGGCAACTCTTATTTACCATTTAATTGGAGCTGGCTTACAGATTCAGAGGTTCAGTCCATTATCATCAAGGAAGGAACATGGGAGCATCCAGGCAGGCATGATACAGGAGAAGCTGAGAGTTCTACATCTTCATCAGTAGACTATTAGCAGACTACTGGCCTCCAGGCAGCTAGGATGTGGGTCTTAAATCCCGCATCTTTAGTGGCACACCTACTCCAATAGGTGTACACTTCATAATAGTGCTACTCACTGGACCAAGTGTATACAAACCATCACAAATAGTGTTTTTCAAGGTTCTTGTAAATGATAAAATCAAAAGGTGTGACTTTTGCAATATTACATGTATATAGATCATTTACAATTTTAGTTTATCCCAAGAACTGAAGGCAATACTATTGCTTACCAGTTGTTTTAATAAAATATCAACTTTCACTAAAGTAGAGTTAGCAATAAAAACCGCTACCAAACCACACAAACAAATAAATTCCAAAGTTCATTTTGTAGAATCAATAGAAACAAGACAGATATGTGATTTCGAGAAACACTGGAGACAGTAACAATGTGACTAATATGGTTCCTCTTATGCTTTTAAGAAGCCAAGTAACCATAGAACAACAGCAGTTGATGTGGCTGTTAAAATGGAATATTAAGGATTCCTTATATATTAGAGCATTTTGTACCATGAAGTATTGGAGGTTGCACATTAAGGAAAAACCATACTTGGAATGAATGCAATCTTTATTTTTATATCTTACTATGTTTTTAAAGTTGTTTTTCAATCTCAGAAAAATAATTATTCAGAAAAGTAATATCAACCACAGAGCAATGAATTTGAGAGGGGGGGGCACACACTGGTTCTAGATAATTAGACTAAATTTTAATCTTTCTCATACAGTGCGGTTTTTACTGTGGCTTTTGTTTGTTGACTAGATTTCTTTACCATAGTACAGTTAGAATCTTGTGATTTTTCTGCTCATTGGGTGGGACCTTGGGCTTTGGTTTTGGTGTTAAGAGTTTGTATTTAGAGAGGGGGGAGGAGGGGAGATGAAGCAAACAGGAGGTCTCCATTAGTCATAATAGACCAGCAGCCTGTGCACGTGTGAAATGCCTCCTCAGAACACCAGACTGCTAGGGCAGAAATAACCCAGGAAGATCCAGACATTGCTGCTTGTGAGTAACAGCTGCCCTCCAGACTGATGGATTCTCCGTTGGAGGAGGCATGAAGCCCTAGGAGGAGTCAACTCTGGCTGTGGTCTGAGAACCAGGAGAGGAAGCAGGGGTCATACACATATGTGATTATTGTTAAGGAGGTGCTGGAAGACTGAGAAGGCCCAAATCAACATTGGAAGGAAGACAAAGTGGCTTAAAATAGATATTACAAAGATGCTGTAGTGTCACAAGCCGGTATGCAAGTCATACTTTGAGACATTAAGGCAAGGCTACCCTGCCAATAATGGCACACCTGTTATCTGCACCACCAAGTACTACAGCTCTATGCCAGGCATGAGATGACTGCAGACTTCTTGTAAGAATGGGAGAGTAGAAAGCAGACTTAAGTGTGGTTCTCCTTACCACCCCCTCACCCTCCGCATGGCAGAGAGGGTATGCTGAGGTACTGCTGTGGGTTGTAGAGCGAGGTGGGTGGGTGGGGCATGACTGGAATATTTTTTCTCTTTTTCCAGAGGGTGGACATGTGGAATTCATATATACTTAATGCTAAAGGACTTCAAAATTTAGTCCTAGGTTTCCCTTCTTTTCAAGTTGAAATGGTATCTTTGCTTCTTTATCTGACTCCATGGTTTTGAATATCTTCAAATCCCAAATTTTACCGAGCTGGACCAGACTTTATTTTTTAACACAAATTCTAAACTTCTGCCCAACTTTTCTGTTTGAATATGAGAATACACATTGTACTTACATGGCAAAATCCAGATTCCTAGTGTCTCCTCATCAATGTATTTCTTTATGGTAGAATTTATGGATCACATGTTCTGTTAATCTGCTACAGAGTAGTTACTTAGATATTAGTTAAAGGCACATTAATAAAAGCAGCAACACCTGTACACAAATACCAAACTAAAGTATAATGCATCCATCTTGTCATCAATCCTAGGCAATTTTAGAAGCCATACAACAAACCAACCATCAAAACACTGAGTTTATAAATATATTTCTTCATAAAGCAACAAAACGTGAAGGAATTTGTATCCTAAGTCTCTTTCCTTGAGTCTATGGCTTGAAGATATTTAGAAGAGTTATTTGGATCGAACTTCACCATCAATTAAAATCACAACCCATATATCAGAAAACAAGCAACGAATACCAGAAGAATTTTAAATGGCTTAGGATTTATTTAGGAAATAAAGGCAGGTGGCTTATTTCAGTATCTGAATTCTTGCACTCATGGCTGTAGAGAGACTCTAAATGATGGTGTTTATTTTTATTTTTTTGTTTTATTTCTGTTTATTTTATGTTTGTAATCATGATTTTGTTATACTTAGAGCTAGTGGTTATTTGTAAACTTTAAAACATAAACCCTATAAGGTTAGACAAGTAAGATAATGAATATATTGGTAAAATGGCATTAATTGAATAATCAGAATTTATTAGTATGCTTTTAGAGAATCATTTACCATGGATTCTCAGCCTTTTGCCTAAGATCAAGTGTAGAGAACTATTTACCTTTGCTTCATCAAAATGAGACATTTTTTAGCCAAAATCTGGAATAAATGGAGTGGTGAATAATCTCATCGTAATGCTTTCCTTAGGGGCTACTGGGGACTGAGAGTCACTGGATTGGGAGAGATTTTTATTTTATCTTATGTTACCTCATCTCATCTTACTTTAGTTTATTATTTGAGGATGGTCACTGGTAGGTTTCCAGTGCTTCATTGGAGGATGGAGTACACCTGTGGACACTTAGGCTATAGTAACTGACATAGTTTACATGGTGGTTTGAATGAGATATTACCAGTAATCATTGGCCTTTCAATGCTTATTCATCAGTTAATGGCCTTGTTTGGGGAGGCTTAGGCAGTATGGCTTTGCTGAATGAGGTATGTCACTGGAGGCAAGGTTTGAGAGCTTAAACACTTGCATCATTTCAAGCATTCTCTCTCTTTCTTACTTTGAGTCTGGTGCATGCTGACACTCTTCCCACCCACGGTAGAGATGGAGTACTACTGCTCTGGACCTGAAAAAGGAAATCGAGGCAAATATGACCATATTTCATTGTATGTCTGTATAAAAGAAAATCTTAAAACAGTGATGACTTTCAACCCAAAACAATGCCATTAAATACATTAGATAGTATTTTCTTAGGTTTATGGAAAATAAGGAAAGTGGCTCTTGGTTACCACTATTTCTCTTAATTAAAATGTTATTATTTTAATCTTACTGGACATAAATAATTTTCAATTACTAAACACAATTCATTTACATGTAAATTTTCTGATATACTTTGAGCACTCTTATAGAGCATTTAATTAATAATAAGTCAATTATCAAATCATAGTTTAAAAATATTATTCATATATTTGACCTCATATTGATAGTTTCACAGTCTTTGCAAGCAAGATGCAATGTCATGCTTTCAAGGAAAACTGTGAACATTTTAGACATGCTCAGACATGTGTAGTTACTTTTCATTACCTTCTGAGTTGTATCTACTTTATGCTTACACACACCGACACTCAGTGAATATTTATGTCTGTGGGCCATAGAAACTTCAGTATTATAGGATAGCCTGTACTGAATGCAACCCTCAGTGGTTTAAAAATTGGGCAAACCCCTAACATTTCCTGTTAAAATGAGAATTGAAAAGTTCTTCTAAAAAGAGATGATATAGTGTGCACTTATGTATGCCCAAAATAGTTTCAAAATCTGTGCATGTTTTCTCTTTCTTGAATGAAAATTGTTCATCTTTGTGCTTTTTGTTTGTGTTCAGGTTTTAGACTAGTTAGATACATGAGCTGTTCAATTTTCACTTTGTAATGTAGCTTTTAATGTAGCATACAACTCATTACTATTGGGTGAAAACATACATTAAAATGCTACAGAAAAATATCCTGATGCTTACTCCTAACTATAGTTTATAGTAATGTGAACTTGTTAACATAAGATGACTTAATACTTTTGCATATTACATTGAATTACACGTTTAGGATTACCATTAAATAAATATCATTGCAGTCAAAGGACAGGCCTGTAAACCCACATGCTGGAGATGCTGAAGTACAAATCATTTGAACCTGGGAGCTTCAGATCATGTTGGGAATTTAAAAAAAGGCAAAATAAAATTATGATGAGCCAGAATAATTAATAGAAACTTGGAGTTGGAGGCTGGCAGTTCATTATCAAATTGTAAGGGGTTTTGATGAGTTCTTTCCTTGGATGGAAGATGACTACCTCTCATTGCAATGTGTGTGTGTGTGTGTGTGTGTGTGTGTGTGTGTGTGTGTTCTTTCTTTAGAAAACATGAGTCATATTTGGGTAAAGTACACCTGACTTGACTCATTTTAATGGAGGCAGATCTTTTAAGGGAATTTTTCTAAATAGTCATTTTCTCTAACAATAAATAAATAGTACCCCTATGAAGCTAAATGGTTTTGTACAGAGTAAAAGATGAAAACTGAGAGAGACAGTAGCATTAAAAGCTTTTAACAAAGGCCATATGGAAACCTACTATTATAGAATCTTTCCAAAAAATGACTATGCACATACATGAAAAGAGTTAAAATGGATTTATCCTATAATTGGACAATAATGCTCCTATTAGACATTAGAGGCTAAGAAAAGACACAGTGTCAAGAACAGATTATGTTCTTGAAGTTATTTGCTAGCCCCTCAATACTACAGACTATAATCATCCCAATAGTCATCCTTCAGAATATAACACTAAGA
The DNA here is from genome assembly GCF_004785775.1 of Grammomys surdaster. Lineage (NCBI taxonomy): Eukaryota > Metazoa > Chordata > Mammalia > Rodentia > Muridae > Grammomys > Grammomys surdaster. Next base: position 4,881,473 of record NW_021621467.1, read on the forward strand.
TGCTTGGCTAAAGATACTACATCTTTGAGGCAGAAAACATTGCAAAATAGAGCTGCTTCTTATATGGTTGCTGATCTGGATTCTTTAACATTACTTGCTAGCTGTTGTCACGCTTAGAGTACTATGTATGGTAGCAAGATAAAATAAAGTATTCACCAATTTATACTTGCGAACCTTGTGATCCTTGTGACTATATTAATGATTGCCTGGGCAAGACATGCTTACTGGTGTAATGGTGGCCTTAGAAAACAACAACTTTATTATTGAATTTAAGGTTTGCATCATAAAATTAAACCTATACCTGGTATCATTGTTGAGTGACAAAACAATGTCTAGACAGATCATAGACCCTAGAAGAAACCTATTACTGTAGGTCATTGACAGAATGTTAAATCAACCCCTATTGACCTTTTATTGTAACTTTGACTAAGGCATCTTTGAACTCTAATCACAGAAGCAAATGTTTGCAGTAGATGATCAAGCTGGAAGTATATATTTGGCCAACATACAGACAATAAGAGAACAAAGAATTCTCAGCCTTAAACAGAAATATGGCCTTCCCTCCAATGTCTGAGGAATCTTTGTAATACAGGGAGTACAAAGAGTGTAAGAGCCAGCATATCTTCTGCATATAGCAGGATAGCTGCACATATGAATTTGCTGCAGTTGTGACAGTATGCTAAAGACTTGTGCAAATCCAAAGGCAGACCAAATCACAGCATAGAGACAGAGATATTTAGTCTCAATGGAGATTATGATGATACAAAGTTGTCATCTGTGTATGAACTTGGAAAACCTAAAGAAGAGAAGGTAAATATGATCAAAACATGTACAAAATTCTCCAAGAACTAATAAAAGCAGATATTACCAAATGACATCTTCTGTTGTTTGAGGCTGAAAATATCAATATATAAATTTGAATGGAACATAATTGAACACATAGAATAAATATATAAATTTGACAAGGGTTCTAGATAATGTCTTCTATTGTGTTTAATTTGTTCATTATTATCTAAAACTTTAGGTTCTAAAGTAATGAAATATCTGACTTCAAATCTATTTCATAACAAAAAATACATTTATCTTTATTTTGTTTAATAATGATAAACAGTTCTATCCACTTTCCTTCAAAGTCCACAATTTAATTCTTATTAAAGCTGAACTAAATTTGATTGTGTATCAGTTTGACATTTACCTCATTTAGTCACTGTTGGTGGAACTCTAGGTTACTTTTCTACTTTGGCAATTGTGAAGAGTACAGAAATAATGTGAAAGTGCAAGTACCTTTTTATGGTACTCCAACTTAGAAGCCTTTGAATGGGTCACCCAGATAATCTATTACTGAAGCACTGAATCATATAGTAGTTTCATTTTGATTTTGTTTTTTCAAGACAGAGTTTCTCTGTGTAACCCTGGCTGTCTTGGAACCTACTTTATAGACCAAGCTGGTCTCAAATTTACATAGGATTGCACCACCATACCTGGCATAAAAACTTTTGAGAAACACCTTTACTGATTTCCACAATGGCTACACAAATTTAGGATCTATAACAAAGCTTGCTTTTTCTCCACACTTCATTTAACAGTTACAGCTTGTTTTCCTGATGGCAGCTACCTACCAGCATTGATATAAAATCTCAATGCAGTTTTAATTCATGTTTCATTCATGATTAAGAATATTCTTCAAAACTTTTTTTTTGTTTGTTTTTCAAGACAGGGTTTTTCTGTATAGCCCAGGCTGTCCTGGAACTCACTCTGTAGACCAGGCTGGCCTCGAACTCAGAAATCCACCTGCCTCTGCCTCCCAAGTGCTGGAATTAAGGGTGTGTGCCACCACTGCCCAGCTCTTCAAAACTTTATTGGTCATTTTTATTGCTTCCTGTGAGCTCTGTTTGTTCAATTTATTAGTAACTTTTGTCACTAGGATGTTTTGACATTTTATTGTTTATCTTATCTATTTATAGATTCTAGATATTTGGCCCCTGTTGAGTGTATGATTGTACATATTTTCTCTTATTCTGTGTGGTATATATTTAGTCTGTTAAATTTTCTCTTCATTTGCAGATTCTTTATAGTTTTATGAAACATTGCTTGAAGTTTTGCAGGATTGTTCCCCATGTTGAGTCCTTTTCAGAGAACCCTTTCCTACATTAACATATTAAAATGTTTTCTCCAGAGTTTTCCTCTGGTAATTTCAGGTATTAGATCTTTATTCTAAACTTGAGTTTATTTTAGGAAGGCTAAAAATATGAAGCAAGTCGTGCTCTTTCCATGTGGAGACCCAGCTTTCCTAACACTACCTGTTGAATCTTATCTTTTTATGGTATTTTTTTTGAAATGTAAAATTACATTCACTGTTTGGGTTTATTTATAGACCAGCTGTTCACTTGCAGTGGTTTACTGTGTTTCCAGAACCATGCTGGATTGTTACTATAACTCTGTAGTGTAACTTGAGATTAGGCATTGTGAAACCTCCAGTCCATAAACTTGATATTGTCTATTGAAATTACAATGTCAAATGATTCTAATATTCTATTTTGTATTTTGTTACTATATTTAAAAATATTCAACCCAACCTCACAAAATCTACCAGAAGAGGGCCTCCCAGGAGCTCTAACCCGGCCAGTGTCTTAGGTAAAAATGAATCACCCATGATGTCTGCTGTTAGAAGTTCTAATCCAGATGCTGGCCTCCGAACTTATACTACTCAGACTTTCAATGGGCCATTGACAAGAACATCAAACAGCTAGAGACTGACATCACAAATCTGAAGAAATCCCTCGTTTCGCTGTCTGAAGATACCCCCCAAAATTTCAAAGGATGTTATTGGACTTGATTTACTCTTTTACAATAGAAAAGACTGTGTACAGCTCTTGACTGTGTACAGCCCTTAAAGAAGAATGTTACTTTTACATAGACAAGACAGGGATGGTTAAAGAGAGCATGAAAAAGGTCAGAGAAGGCCCTGAGGAAAGACAGAGAGAAAGAGAAAGATGAGAGCTGGTACAAAAATTGGTTTTCAACCTCTCTATGGTTGTCAACCTTACTTCCTCCCACCTTGGGACCATTAATTGAGTTATTTTTCTTATTTCTTTTTGTCTCTGGGCCTCAAATAGGCTGACTAACTTTGTGATACAACAGATAGATAATTTGGTAGCAAAACCTATTCAGATACATTATCATAAGTTAGCTATGGAGGACCAACTCAAGATGAAATTGTTATTCTATCCAGGGTGTTCCCAAACCCATCTCCACCCAACCTAAAAGAGGGGACTTCCCCCCCCCCAGACCAAGCAGAGAGGGCCACCCAGAATCCCCTCTGACTGGCGATCTGATTTCTTGCTTAGGCTGCGAGGCTAAGCACTGAAAGGGAATATAAATCAAACTTAAACACATCTTCCTGGGTTCCCTGAGGGACAAGCCTGACTGCATAGGGGTTGATGTCAAAAGTATCCCCTCTCCAGGAAAAAGACATCGGGATGGGTATGGCCCTCATGCCTCACTGGACAACGACAGGGGGACTGGAGCCATTACAATGTTCCCTTCAATTACTGGAGGTCAGGCCTCTATCCCTGCCTTCATAAGATTAGAATCGCCACAGCCCTTCTATACTTAGAGAAGGGAGGAGATGTCAGGGGCAGTCCTGCTTATACACTGATTTTAGGCTTATACATAGGCCTAAAATTAGCAATAGGTTTGTCATACATGTATACTAACACAAAGTCTTGGATCTCTGTGGAAAAACATTGAAACAGATGGCTATAAGCTATTGTAAACAGGCAGCTTTTGTGGAAATTTATCAGCCTGAGTAGTCATAGACCTTGTAAATAGGTAGCCTTGGCAGACAATACTAACTTAGATAAGGGCAAGTGAATCATAGGCAGAGTCATAGTGATCTGTCCCCTGAATCTTAACCTAGCAGATACCCTGTTCTGAAAGATATGTGTAATCCCCCTGAACACTCATGCTCCAGTGTCATCCCCTTCCCCACATCCTGCCTTTTTGTGTTTATAACCCCTCTGTGAATAAGTAAAAATTAAGATTTGATTTAAAAATAAAAAGAAAGAAAAAATTTTAAAAAAATAATAAAAAATATTCCTCTTTTCACTAAGTCTTCTCCAGGAGTAAATAAAACAAAACACGTTCTTTTTAATATTAAACTAGAAATATTTATATACTGAATATAGCTTTCTTTGTACTTGTTGTTGCATTTTGTAGTTTGTAATTAGGCAAGTTTTATAAAATAATAGTACTTTCATAATGTGGAATCATTCAAGCCTTAAAGTATGTTATAAAATTTCTGATTTTCATCATTTGAATTAATAAAGTAAGGCAATAGGAATGCTCCTCAACTAAAAAGAAGACAGAGTAATCTCAATGCCCCAGTTTTCATAAGGTTCCCTCAGTTGACGGTAAAGAATGGGTAATTGAAATACTGATTACAAAATGATTTGCTAGGTAGACAAGTAGACTTAGTCATCCATCTCACTATACAGGTCCTTTTCTTATATCCCAAAGCCATGTGTGCAATTATCTCATTACACTACGGTAATTCATTCCTTCAATGAAAGAGCAATATGTTCGCGAAGAAAAAAGAAATGAACTTATTTCATCATCCCCACAAGAGAGAATGCACTTCAGTGTTAGGATAAATTAGGACTCAAATTTTGCCTCATTTCCCACAATCTTCATCAGGAGCTGATGAAGCTTACTGATTAATAATTTCAGAATGTCATAATTCTAAACATTAGTTTCTCCTGGCATTACCATTTCTCAGGAAAAGTTCAATCCTGCAGAATTTATAATTTTTGAATTTGAAAACAATTACTTTAAAAGTCCCCTGCCTAGGCTAAAAGAGAGAACATGTTTATATGGAAAGACTGAAAAAATATGCAAACAATAAAAACCCAAAGATATTCTAATTGTAAGTACTTGTAGATGTTATATATTCTATTACATTCAAGGTTCTATGTGAACTAACATCCAGTTAATGGTAATTAAAATGAAATTGATTAAGTATTCTAATGTATGTGAGTTGAATCTTTGGTTATAGAGACGTTTGCATTAAAAATCTGTGTTAAGGTTTTAGAAAGTTTTAAAATAGGAAATGCAATTCAAATCAAAATTGAAACTTTCTTAGAATAAAATATTCATTTATTTCATTTATTAATATTTTAATCACAACACATCAAGTTCTGTGGTGTATCAGTTACCAAATAAAAATGAAATGGCAATACATTCTTGAAAAAAATCGTCAGATGTCTTTTCTTCATTCTACTTAGAAGGTCTATGTAGTGTATTGTAAGATAGCTGTCCTATGAACAGTTAACTATCATGCTTGAACTGGCTGAGGTTATTAGAAATAGTTGTTCACAGTAATAGGAAACTCACGGTTATTTTACACCTTTAGAAAAACATTAGTTCCAGCCAATTCAAGCTTATTCCAGAGGAAGCTCTGAATTGCGTGTTTCCTACACCTGTGGATCATGTTATGCCTCTCAGTCACCTAATTGCACTAATGCCTGAGATGAAGACCATAGATATGAGATCACTGTCTTTGGGACTCTGTCCAGGCATGTGTAGTTTCAGCAGGGTAGGATGGTACAGTTTCCAGCCTAAGAGACATTGCTTTTCACTTTTTCAACTACCTTGATTTACTAGAAAGCAGATTTCTCCATATTTATTTAATGTAAATATATTCCCTGTACATTTTTTTGTAGCTATTTCCTTCTGTAATTATCTGTCCCACGAAATCTAATTCAGAAGATAGGAAGAAACATCACCATTTATGTGAAATACCGATATCAGTGAAGTTGTATCAGAAAGTAACTTGCCTTTAGAAAAAAAGAAGTCATATGAACAACTTTTCTCATTCGATTGTGTTAAATCTCAGATGCATATTATAATAAATCATACTTAGATTTTTCAGTACCTTCAATATATCTTGCTGAATATAAGTCATAAAGCTGTAGAAACAGTAAATCAATTAAGAAGTGTCCAAATATAAAATAAAATGTGCTGATTTATTCTGTTTGGGGGTTTTGTTATAATCTCTACACTGTTTTTTTCTTAACAAATGATTTAAAAGGCAATAAAATTATATTACAAAAATCTGTCTTAAAGTACAAATAAACAGTGATTCTTTTTTCCTAACATGGCTATTTAGTGGCAATATGACACTTTAGGAGTTATTAAAAATTTGTCTAGAAATATACATTCTGCTTGATTAGAGTTGGCCACGAATAAATAGGAGATACCTACAGTTCATTTACTGTTTTGTAAGTACATATCATAAGTTCTATATATTCTTGCAATTGGAGGCATATAACCAACCCATATTTTATAAGATTAACTGAACTTATGTTGAAAAAAATGATCTTTGAAAATCAATTGTGAAAAAAAAGAAAAAGAAGAAAAAGAAAAAAATCAATTGTGAAGCTGACCCAAAGGTTTCCCATCCATCAGAAATTATTCTCTAAATATATTTTATGAGATGCACAGTGTGTTCTCATTTATCTTTAATAAGAGCTTAGGGACATATTTGATGCATCTAACTCAACATCTTAACAAAGAAAAAATACAATGAAATTTACAGTGAAGCAAAAACATAATGTACAATATATGTTTAAGGAAATTGTATGCAATTATTATTTAGTACATTTGGAACAAATGGTTGTGTATTTAATTACAGTTGCTCGTGTTACTTATGATTAATTCAGAAAACTCTTTTAATGGGTGTTTTAAGATGATGAACTGTTGATCATCCAAGAAATTAATCAAAATATTTTTACTGCAAAAAGAGTGTCTTCATGTTAATGTAGCACATTCCAGTGTGTTTATTCTTTCCTCAGAAATTTCAAGTGAGTAAATAATTTTATTCAAACTCTTGTGGGCTTTCATCTGTTACAACTGATCATCATTCTCTAGTACAAGTAAAGTAATTACAAGCAGAAGTGTTCATGGCATAAGAGCATGGTCTCAGTGAGAGAAGATGCACCTGACCCTCAAGACACCTGAGGCCCCAGGGAGTGGGAAGGTCTGGCAGGAGTGGGGTGTAGTGGGGATGAGGGTATCATTCTGGAGACCAGGAGGAGGAATGGGATGAGGAGCTGTCAGAGGGGTGACCAGAAAGGAGACAATGACTAGACTGTGAAAGTGATTAAAGATAGGTAGATAATAAATAAATAGATAGATAGATAGATAGATAGATAGATAGATGGATGGATGCAAAATTGAAAAACAAAAAGGGCGGTAGAGGATATGCAAAGCCCTTCTTTAGTTTTGAAAGGCTTCCTTATGCCTGACTCTATGTGGAATCCTTAGGAAGCTGATCTTCCTGATCTTAGACCTTGAACTCTAATACATGTACAGTTTTGTTTTAATTAATTGAACTCATTTTACAATCAATTTTATTAGTTCATTGCTTGATTGCCTTTTGTAATGCCTTTGTAATCCCTATGGTTGGTTTTACTTCTCATCTTTAAACAGCAAGCTAGAGAATACCTTTCCTGAATGGAGAAAAGATTTCTTTTGTCACATCAGCTCATCAGTTTAAACAACCTTCACTAAGTTCTAGGTTTGTGAATTCACATGATTCATCCTTCCATGCATCCTTCTCAAGCCCCAGATATAACTCAGGTTCTACACTCCATGTACTGGCCCTGTCTGACTACCTCTGCTGGCACTGTTGAAACCTTAGTTGGCAGCCTTTAGCCAGGATCCTGATTTCCTTCTCACAAATTACTTCTTATCTCTCTGCTCAACCAGATCCTGCATATCTTTTTCTAGAGTCAGGCCCCATGACGTCACATAACTCTGCTCTACATCTGTTCTCCCTAAGCCCCAGATTTATCTCAAACTCCAAACTTACACCAGGATGCACATCCTGCTAGTCAGCCCAGCTTCTTATGTCCACCTGACTCTAAGCCATATCCAGTCATCATGTCCACCTCAGCCCACAGATATTGTGCTTGTCGATAAATATGTCAAAAAATGTAAAAAAGCATATAAATGGACTGAAAGAAAAAAATCACATGATCATCTTCTGAGACTAAAAAAAAAAAAATCTGACAAATGCAGTACACTATCATGATAAAAAGCCTAGAGAGATTAGGACAATCGGAAACATAATCAACTTTGAAAAAGCTGTATTTAAGAAAAACACACCCAATATAGTTCAAAATGGAGAAGATCTTGAATGATTTTCAATAAAGTCAAGAATGAGACAGTACTGTCCCACAATCCACAATCCTTTTCAATATTCTGCTTGAAGCACTATCTGGGGCAATTAGGCAAAAGAAAGAAATTAACATGATACAAATAGGAAAAGAAGTCAAATGATGTCTGTTTGCAGATTATATGAATTATACATAAAGGATCTCAATGATTCTACCAGAAAAGATTGAAAGAGTTAACAACTTCTACAAGAAGGCAGGATATAGAATCATTGTGAAAAATAAATCAGCATCTTTTATATATGCCAACAACAACGATAAAGAGAATGTGATTTTAGAAACATTTAAATTCACAATAGCTTCAAAATGTGTAGGAGGTAACATAACAAAGGAAGTAAAAGACTTCTGTGGTGAAATTTTTAGACCTCCAAAGAAAGAAACAGAGAAAGACACTAGAAAGTGGAAAGTCATTCTGTACACAAGGAACAGTACAAGACTGGTTTTGTTTATTTCTGCAAAAGCTAGATTCTGATGTAGATCAGGTGGATGTGGTGAATAGGGTATCTACATGGCAAGTATTGTCTGAGGCTGAACTGGGTCATTTTTCTACTGACTTGGTGCATATTCATGTGCAAAAACATTTAAGATGGAAACTAAGTAGAATTAATATTGTGGAATGAGCATTCTTTCAAAAGTTATTTACAGACACAGTGCAATTCCAAAAAAAAATAATAATCCTCACCCAATTCTTCACACAAGTAGAAAGAAAAAAAAAGCCACTATCTTAAAACTCTTATGGAGTCAGAAAAGGCTCCCTATAGCAAAAAATTAAAGCCAAAAAGAATCCCTTCTGAGCCAAAGTTGTATAACAGACCCATAGTAAGAAAACCAAATGGTAGTTCTACACCCACTCACCAATGGAACAAAATTACAGACACAACATGAGTGTGCATAGCTTCAGCTGATACCAAACAAAAATGCCAAAAGGATACACTGGAGGAAATTGTCATCTTCAAGAAACAGTGCTAGAAAAACTGGAAAAAATTAAGTATCTGTATCTATCACTGTGCACATGGTCACCCCAGATGGATCCAAGACCTAAGTGTAAAATTTGAAACACTGAAAGTGCAGAGACAGAGGTAATCAAGAGGACATCAAGTGTAGGAAAAGACACTCTGAATAGGATTCTATTTGGCAAAGAGTTAAGGCCAACATTTGAGAAGTTGATCTTCATAAAACCAAAATCTTCTGCACAGAAAAGTAGGATTAATCAATTAACTGATAAAAACATTCTCCCAGATTCTTCTTAATAGAAACTTAGCTGTTTTAGAGAGTCATACCTTTCATTGCAATTCTTTCTTTTGAACTCACTACTCTGACAGTCAAGAGTTAGAAATTTTAAAAGCCCTTTTATTATCTCCTTTACATTGAAGTTCCATATTTATATTTACCTAAATGCCATACTTAGGATCATTTGAATAAGAACTCCATGGTTGATTAGGAACCACACCATTATGTTCAACTCATCATCTACTTCTCTCTTTCTTTCCTATCCCCTTCTCATTATTGTCTCCATTTCCTTTATTCACTGGAGAATTCAGCAGACAGCTAGCTAACTTCTTTACACTTTCCTCAGAATTCTTCCCCAAAAGAAAGTTTTCATATTCTTCAACAGAAAGCAGCTCTGTGATTTTTCCAGTTTGGATGAACTACTACTTTTCAATTTGGCTTTCCCATTATGGCAGTGTATGAATGATGCTATGAGCTAAACATGTTTTCAGTTTTGTAAATAGAGATGCATGTTGTCTCTAACATGTTTTTCCAGCATAGACATTCAATAGATGTTTGCAAACCAAAAGAGCCTTGCAATTGCAAACCTTTATGATTATCTGTTTGGAACAGCACAGACATCATTTTTCTTCATACCTATGTCTCAGCAACTTGGCGATACAAGAGAAACAATCAGATTTGATCACTTGTCATGGCAGAAGGCAGTAGCTGAGACTGTATGGTAGATTATACTTACATAGAGTCAGCAAGCAAAGCAAAAGTCAGAATTCTACCCCACAACCCCTTGCAAGCACAGCCTGTGGATGTAAGTACCTGCTACGTAATCTCTGCCTCTCACAGATACTATTGTTCTCCAACCTGAGAACCAAATTCTTAACACATGTACCTCTGGGAGATTCTTCTTCGAAGGGGAGCAAAGAATATCTTTAATGTATGTATGGCACAAAATAAAACAAAAGGTCTATAAATAAATATTTATAATATATAGATTAGTATGATTTGCATTATTACTATTTATATTAAGTATAAAATGCCATTATGAATCAACGCGGAATATCTGAGTAAACTTTCCCTCAAGGGTGAGAGAGAAGAATGATCCCCATTTGTTGTTATTGAAACTGGTTTTGCAAGCCCTGGACATGTGACACTTAAGAACATGTTAAAATTTCAGCAACACTTCATATTTTATAGACATGGGTGCTTTATTTCCCATAAAATATTAGAAAAAAAATCAAGTTCTTCAAGTCTAAAATCTTGCTTTGTGGTAATTTTTCTCATTTTTGTGTGAAACCCCTACTGAGTCTAATGAATGAGAACAGAGTCGTTCCCCAAGTCTCTAAGTGAAGCGAAGATATACTTGTGTGGAAATGCTGAACTTCCTCCCTGTAAGGACTTCACTCTGGGTCATTGTGACCCTCTTGATGGTGTACGAGAACTAGGGAGCCTGTCAGCAATTAGAAATGAACATCAACGTCTATGCTGATCATGAAGTGGCTCAATGAAACTCATGTAATGAATTCACGTAAGTGCCTTTGCTCAAACAGCTTGTGCTTGCCCACCGAAGTCCAAGTAGGTTGGTACGTTCTTTTTTGGTCTTTTAGTATTTTAGTACAGCATAATAATAGATGCAACTTTCCCGTAACATTTACCTTAAGCAAAACATTTATTATTACGTAAGCATCTCAAAGTCCTTCAAGTTAGTGTAACGCAAATTTATAGAACTAATATTTTTGGATGGCATGATTTATGATCTGCCTCAAAAGCAATAGATAGTGATTAGTAAAATGGAGACAAGATATCACAATGCAATGTAGTACTAACATTGCAAAAGGTTGTCTCCATTGTTAGTCTACATCCAGCGTATGGACTTATGGTGAAATGACATTTCTGAGATGAAAACTGACTAAAAAGGTGCTACATGCATGCAATGCCACCTGTCTGTATTTATTTCTCCCGTCTTCACATCCCCAAATTGCTATTTTCTTTCCAAACAAATTAAATCATCTGTATATTGTGTGTGCACTCATGTGTTTTAAAGTCAGATACGTTATTTTCTTCTAGAGAGAATTAGCTGATAAAATAGGTATTGCAATTAGAGAAATAAAGTGTCCAAGCAGTTCCAGATTTACTGTTTTGACTCAAACAAGAAAGTTATAAAAGCAAATTTGCAGAGCTTAATTTGGCTAATATGGTCACTCTGGCTTTGTACTTCTTTAAAAGTAATTTCCAATAGGTAAAAGAGTCTTGCTTAATGCAGGACAATAACTTTGGTAACTTTGTTTACCTTTGATTAAAAAAAATACAAACTGCACTCACTGGCAGTCAATTATTATTTACAAGTATTAACATTTAACTTCCCTGAATACCTGTGAAGAGAGGTAATTAATGTTATTTTAGACTTAAGTAATTTGAGAAACAGGTTCATGCTTTGCCTGAACTCATTCAGATTCTAACAGATAGAACCACTCCTTTTATTTATTTATTTTATACATGCGGGTACACTGTCACCATCTTAAATTCATGTGGTTTTACACCAGTCTGAATATAATGTCTTTGTCTGTATTGCCAGTTACTAGAACTGTTCTTGTAAAAAGTAATTTTGAGATCAGTAAATGAGAATATTTTTATAACATAATTTTGTACATGTGTATGAGTTCCATTGTTTCTGAGAACATTTAAAAAGCATAAAAATATTTTTAAGCCATTATGTATTTATCCTGGCATACACAATTATCTTTCCCAATTTGCTGTATTTCTCTTGTTTGCCATCTAGGCTGTTCACTATGTATTGTGAAAGAACATAGGCTTACGTGGTTTATAGATATTGTTCTTTATTGGAAATGCAAGCAATATCTTCTGAGGATCAGCAGAAGGATGCCTTCATGAGAGAAGAGGAGCATTATAAATTCCTTAGAAATCTTGGTATGTTAGCTGAACATTAAGGCATAGTCCTGATCAAATGGAGCATGGTGATCATAGGAGATTTTGGGCCAGTGATACACTTTTCTTATTTAAGATTTATTCACAACTTCTTGGTAGAAATGTAACCATGCTGTTTTTGAATGGATGAAATAGTTTAAATGTACTTGAGACAGACCACAGTCCTTTGGGCTACGATAGATAGATTCTCATATACATTATTTCATGTAAGTAAAGAAATAATAGAAGGATTTAATGATAACACTTAACAATTTTTGCGCAACCATTTTAATTTTAAGCAAAGTTCTGAAAATATTATTTTATAAGTCTCCAAGAAAGTATCTATTTTGTTATTTTATTCTAATAACTTATTTTTAAAGATTGGCTGACAGAAAAGGTACTCCTACTTTAACCTGAGAATGTATTACATTTGATTATTTTTTAAAAAAAAGTCTTAAGGAGGAGAAAGACATACAATTGAAAATCAGTGGCGAGAATCATTAGTAAATGCTCAGACCCAAATAATGGGAGATTAATATTTATAACTGAATAAAAGCATATTTCACATAGAATTTTTCCATGAAGAGCAGTGAACAAAATCAATAGATGTAGAATTTGTCCCAGCTGTTTACCTGGGAAAATAGCAAGAGTAGAACTGGGAAAATCTGGCTGTCTTCTAGCACCTGTTGGTTGTTGGGATTGATTTGGGTGATCTTCTCTCTAAGTGGGAATTGTTTTCTTTTCCACCTTTCCATATATATCCTTCCTGAAGCTGTACACTAGGTGGGAAGGAATATCTCTCTCATATGGGAGGAGACTTTTAAAATCACGAATATATGTAATAGCTGCCTTCTCTTGCAAAAGCCTCCAAACAAGCTCTTGAGAAGGCCATAAAGGCAAGGGAGATGGCTCAAGGATAAGAGTACTTTCTGAATAAGCCTGAAGACATTAGTTTGGCTCTCCAGCACCCACATGGAATGCTAGGTGTATCTAGGCAAACATTTGAATCCTCTACTGGTATAGAGGTGGTTACTGGATGTAGGGTTGGGTATGGGTGTAGAGTACTGGGTATGACAATGTGTATAAGTTGTAAAGGTAGGTATTAGAGAGGGTATTAGGCAGGGGATTCTGAACTGTAGCTAACCTAGTCAAGGATCAATGAGAAACACAAACTATTAAGGGACTCAGACAAGCAATGACAGAGCAAAACACTTAATGTTCTCCTATGGTCACAAGGATTCACAGAGGGGGAAAGGGGAGAGAAGAGAGAGACAGAATGAGGCAGAGAGGCAGAGAGGCAGAGAGGCAGAGAGGCAGAGAGGCAGAGAGGCAAGAGGCAGAGAGGCAGAGAGGCAGAGAGGCAGAGAGGCAGAGAGGCAGAGAGGAAGAGAGGAAGAAGAGATAGAGGGCAATGTGTATATTTACATGGCCTAAAACTGTTGTTCTGTGTCTGGTAATGTTAAAAAAGAGTTAAAATAACATAATTATTATATAATTAAGACAACAGTGGGCTAGCAAGCACTCTGACAAAAATATCTACATTAGATGGCACAGTTAATAGAAATGATAGAATCACCAATTTCGCCATTATCTGGGGTATTCTCCAGTACATCAATACAGCCAGTCTCAATTTTTTTGTGTGTGTGTTTTTATCACTCTAATTATGTGTATGGTTCTAGAAATGGAAATGGCACAAAGTTTAGCTCCAAGTTGTCTAGCTGACCCAGACCATCATCCGGTGTGGGTTTAAGACTACATGTTTCTCGTGACTCAAATAACTTATGCTATAGACTAGCTCATAAACCTGAGTACATTGCTTAATGTGCTTCTATTATCTTACATGTAGAAGAAAGCAAAATCACAGTATTCACCTGACTGGACTTTTCAAAATATTAAAAAGGGATGGGAGTTTCTTTTTTTGCAAGAAAAAAACTATCTAGTTTTATGAGGTATGATATTAAGTTTTAATCATCAACTGGATACAATCTAGATCTAAACGTCATATGGGAAGGGAGTCTTTTTTTTGTAATTACTTTTATTTTTTACAGTCCAGTTGTTAACTCTCCTACTGGTCTGCCCTCCCACAGTTCCTCATCCCTTTCCTCCTCCCTCTGTTTCCAAGAGCATGTCTCCCCTCAACCCTGCCAGGGCTCTCTACTCCGTGGGGCCTCAAGTCTCCTGAAGATGCCTGATATCCCACTGAGACCAGACCAGGCAGTCCTCTGCTCTGTACAGTGTCAGGGGCCTCTGACCTCAGACACTGAGCCATCAACCAGAGAAGGCAGTCTTAATAGGGGACTTTCTATTATCAGGTTTGTCTATGGGTTTGTCTTGGGCGAACTATTTCAATTATTTTAATTCAAGAAGGAAGATCTGCCCACTGCTGGTGGTTTAATTCCCTAGGAAGAGGGTCCTAAACTGGTTAGTCAAGCAACATGGTACCAGGCAAGCACATATATATTCCCTGAGCTCTTGACTGAGAGTATCATATAACTAGTACTTCATGTTCCTGCTCCTTTCAATTCTGTAATGGGCTGTAACCTGTAGCTGTGGTCTAGAGTAAACTCTTCCTCTTCTGTATTGCTTTTCTGCATTTGCTAGCTTGCTGTATGACAGCAAAAAGAAACAAAAGAAAGACAAGGGGCTGGCACCAGATGATAAGAATAAAAGTAAAAGAACACAGAGATAACGAAAGGAGTAGAAAAATACCAGGATATGGCTTATATCAGTGAAACACTATCTCTCAACAGTCCTCAACAAAGTTCTCTTGATAGTGCTTCCTCTGTATTCAACACTCACCTAGAAAAGTGAATGTGAAGAAGCCAAGGAAACGAGAAACAGGTGCGTTATATTTTAACTCTGCATCTTTGGTTTTTTATTGATCAAATTTCACCTCACTGTGGAACTGGTTTCTTTAAACTCCATGATCATCCTAGCCCTAGTGTTTCCTCAAGAAAGCTTGCAGTAGGAATAGACTGGATCTAAGATCAAAGGGGGAAATAGTATATACACAGTAAGTAGTCCTTTAACCACTGAGGGGCTGGTCTGGGAAATCTGAGAAGGTGTTCAGAGGACTTGGCATATTGAATTAATATTTGTTAAAGCACTTAAAAGAATACCCAGTGATGGGAGATAATTGATGTGTTTGCTGTTACCATTTTCAGGCTGCTGAGGAGAGTGTGAAACAAGAATAAGATGTGTAATAAAAGGGTTCCTTTTGACAATAATTCAATTGGGACTCTAATCGCCCCAAGATTGGTTCATATGTCACAGGTTAATTGAGACATAATTACAACTCCATTTAGCAGATCAGAAACTCACAGAAGGTGCTATAAGTGGTCAAGTACTCCAGCTTTTACCTAAGCAAGGAGAGGAGTAAATCCATTAGATCAATTTCAACTCACGGTCAGCTCTAATTTAGAAGATGACAGATGTGTCCAGTATGGCTCACAGGAAAGAGGAAAATGATTCTGTTGGAGTTGTGGAATGGATGCCAGTACAATAAATAGAGAACATTGACTTTCTCTCTGTGGGTTTCTATTTAGTAGCCTCTCTTTATTTAAGGCTTTGAACGGCATGCTGGAATGCATTACTGAGGGGAATGGAGTCATGGAATATGTCACGAAAGGACAAATAGCTATAACTTTGTAGGAGCAAGGCACAAAAAGTTTCCAGTAAATGGAGTTCTGCACGGAATCACAGAGATGAACCAGATCGATGCCTTGATGGTGTGGCTCATCTGGTGGGAACCACAAGATGCTTCTAGAAAGAAACTCTGAATACACAAAAGTGAGAACAATAATTATCTTTGTACACTCTCCTCTTTTTCTATCACACATTCTGGCTCTTTGTTAAAGGATTCCTTAAGCTTTTTTTTTTTTTAAACACTTTTGTCTTCCAGTATTTCAGAACCATCTGTTCATCAGATTCTGACTTCTGTAAATATCCAGTGTAGCTTTACTATGTAAATCTAGAAGCTGACAAAACAAAATTTATTCTCAGTACCTTTAACCAATTTTTCAGAAAAAAAAACAAAGGAATGCTGTTTTGTTTTATTCTAATTAATATCATTAAAATGGAAAGGGACCACATGTACAGGGCCTGCCTGTGTGCATGTTAAGTGGGATCCCCTCCTTGAAGACATTTTTGCACCATCAAGGGATTAAACTGGCAGTTGTCAGCCTGTTGTCATGCAGACCACAGAATTTGCCCCTCCTCCTTCTTGTTCAGTGGAGATTCATGCCAGATGCCCAGAATAAAGAGCTGGGTTTCAAAATCTGACAGTCAGCAAAGGGGGAGGGTGTGTTGCAGAAGGAGTCATGGATGGTCTCAGTATTCTGAAAGATTTGAGAGTCCTGGAATGTGTGTTTTAGACATCAATTGTTTTATGCTTGGGATGAAGTTGCTCTCAGATTCCCAGTTCAGGATCCTTTGCACAGTCTGATTGAGGTTTGTCCAGACCACATTGTGTTTGTAAATTCAGGACAACGTAGTTGAGTTTTAAAAGGCTTGTTAAAAAGCACCAGCCAACATGTTTTGTTTGTTTGTTTGTGTTGCTGAAATAAAGACAGATGAGGTTACCAAGAAAGGATCTTTGTTTGAAGTTTAGAGTCTGTGTGCCAAAGTCAGTCTCCTGTGTCTGTGTGCCTGTTAGAAGCCTGGGGATCATGAGTTGGAGAACTGCTGGGAAGCCATTGGTTTCACTGCCCTTTTCACCACTATTTAGGAAATCTAAGATAAGATTGCTATTCACCTTATTATTAGAAATAATAATATCTTAGAAAGTGATAAGATGACAGTAAAGCTTGAGGTTTTTTAGTTCATCTATTAATATTGTAAGATAATGAGTTAATTATGGATCGATTCAAAACTTGATCCTAAGAATCTCTAGCTTTTAAAATAAAATTTTATGGACAAATTTATTAACTCTAATCAGTTAAATCTATTTTTAATAAACTTAAAGAAACATTCTGTTGTTACTATTATTATTAATTATTATTATTATTATTATTAATTATTTTTACTATACTAGGCTCTAAAATGAAAAGGTCAACATGCTGATTTTAAAATTTTAAAGATTTCCCTCTGTAGTAATTAATGTTGAGATCGGTTTCCAAGAGTTTGTTGAGTATGTAAGCTAGTTTAAACTAACTCTTTGAGTTGGTTAATTATCTAAAGATTGTCATGATTTCCTAATTTCTCATTTTGACAATGCTAATTGTCATTTTGACAGGGTCTGGAATTGAATAGGAGATGGGCCTTTGCACACTTCTCTGTGGAGTTATCTTAATGACATTAGTTGATGTGGGAAGAGGCATCTTAAATGCGGGCAGAGACTTTCTATGTGCAGAATATTCTGGACTTTAATCAAGGAGAGACAACTAAGTCCTAACTAGCATGAATCCATCCTTCTGTTGTGGATGCCACATCATGACCAGCTGCTTAGCGCATTGCTGCTTAGCACATTCCCCACTTTAATAAACTCAGAACTGTCAGCCAAAATAACCCCTTTACTCCTTTTAGTTTCTTATGTCAATGAAACAAAACGATGACACCTATACACCTATAACTTATTGTGTTCCAATAATTTCCTCTTTATTCATCTGAATAATGTACAGGCCAGACTAAACAATATACTAGGAATTAATTTCATCACATGTTAATCTAGAAAATAGGCATCTCTAACTAACAATTTCCTAACTGCCACTGAACTACAATATTGGGTTTACAAGGAAAATTCATAGCGATAGTAAGAATATTTAGTATTAATTTGCTGAAGAAGTGGCCAACTGGATATTTGTATTAGTCATAATTAGCCTCTGTTGTCAACTTCACACAAGTCTAGGATCACCTAGGAATCATAGTTCTCAAATGGATGATGGTCTCTATCAGGTTGGCTTATGAAACCTCTGTGAGACACTATTCTGATATAAGGGGATCTCAACCCACCATCAGTGGTATCATCTGTTGGTAAATGGGCCCAAGCTGTTTAAAAAAGGCTAAGCCAACCACAGGGAGTAAGCTCTCAGCAGCATTCTTGCATGATTGCTGTGTCACCCAGGATCCTGTCCTTTAAGGTATGTTATTGAACAAAGGTATCATGAGAAGTTCCTAATTAGCAGTAGAAGTTTTATATTAACAATTTCAATGAAATATAACCCCTCTAAAGTACTAAGATTTAGAAGATTGTTTGCATAGTTTCTTGTGGCATATCCTGTTCTCCAACCCCTCTCTCTGAGTGTGTGTGTGTGTGTGTGTGTGTGTGTGTGTGTGTTTTACTCTTTCTTCTTTTTTGTATACTCATACATGTTAATACATTATATATAATTTTAGGTAGACATTAAATTATATATGAAACACTCTTTCATATATAGATTGACCAGAAAGTGAACCCAAATTCAAAATTGCTCAAAGGCTTACGCAAAAGCTATTAATAGTTAGCAATATTTAACAAAGGAAAATATAATTTACTTTGTTTTTATTGTTAAAGTATGGAGTTTCATTTTATTTGTTTTAATTCTAAATAGGGAGGAACTAAGTTAAGAAAGATACACCATAGTATATATCTATCAAAAACTTGAAATGAGACTCACAAAAAACATGCTTACTGTTGTCTGTACCTAGGGGCTGCATTCAACCTGATATATTTATTATATTGTGGGGTAAGGATTGAGTTATGGTTGCGGTTTAAACATTCCTGAAAAGACTTTTTTTGGTGGAGGGCCAATCCTCAGTCAAGATAATCATTAATTACCACCTTCTAAGTGATGATAAAGCTTAAGTGTATTTTTAGCTTAGGGATTTTTAATGACTAATATGAGATTAACATATAATTGCAAACATTTTAGACTTATATGAATTGAAATTACAAGACAGGCATTTCAAACTTCTTACATCATCTATACCGGACAGTTTGTCATGGACAACTTCTAAAGGGTATGCCAGAGCAGAAAGCACCTGTTGCTTTCAGTTTCATGACAATATCCGCAGAGCAGTGACAATGGCAGCATGAACCTCAAATGCCAAAAATTCTTGAAGAATTTTATAGTGTCATTACTTTTCTACTGAGACTTATTCTTGTTGTTGTAAAATTCCCAGTGCCTCAGGAACCATTTAGCCTCTTAACTCAATATAATGATGATGATGGAGGTCGTGAACCAAAGCTGCCTTTGGATTTTGCAATTTGAATACTTTTGTTAACTCATATAATACTACAGCCTGTTCAGCTGACAGAGGAAACAAATATATGTATTTTATTTTCAGGTTTAAGAGAAGAGAGACCTCTCCACCCTATTTCCCACTCTTGAAATGCTTTTTATTTATTTATGTGTTTTGCTTATCTGTGTTTCATTTCCGAACCCACTAACTAACATAAACAATTTTAATTACTTGGTTCTGAAAACGTTTGTTGAAAAGAAATTTATATTACTCTCAGTGTTGTAGCAAATTGCAGTTATTTAGAAACAGCTGCTGCCTGCCTCAGACATGCTCAGAGTGTCAAGGTATACTATCCTTTGAGAGCTGAAGGTCACGGACCATAGGTCACGAAGTTCCTGCTCTCCGGCATTCACTTGTTTTCCTTTTGTTCAGCTTGTATTTCATCTTTACTCCTTACCCAGTGTTCCCCTTGAAGGAGTGGAGACATGTGTGCCTCCAATTTCTACTGGCAAAAAATAACATTCATTTTAATTGAAACATTTATTTTTGAGTTGTATATTCATCATTGACTTTTTCTACATTGAATTCACTTGCAGATATTATCTGTATAAGTTTTATGTATAAGTGAAATTATTCTTATGCACACTTATACTTAAGATTTTAAATTATTTACTTCCTTTTAGGAAATAAGAAATATCTTTGTTTTAATTACCATGAATGAACCCAGAGATATTTGCAACAAAGAAATTTAATTTAAAATGTAGCTGAAATATCTTATTTATATTTTACATATTCAATATTTTAAATACAATTTAACTAAATGATTTTAAAGATGATAAACTAAACCTATTAGAATATTATTTATCCGACTCTCAGAAAATACATTGAAAAACACTTGTCTGAACATGATAGTTTTTAACCTGGGGAACAAAACCCATGGAAAAGAAAGGTAAAAAACAAAACTAAGCAAAGTAGTATGTCACATGACACTGGGTTTACTATGTTGTCAGCTGACTCCATAAATTATTTGAGCATTGGAATGCCTGTCAGCTGTGCTATAATGACTGCACTCTTATATCTCTCCAACTATCAGGTTTCAGATAATATGGGCCATTTGGAAGTAGGGTGATGACCTTGGACAGGTGTGATTTTATCAGAGGTGGTCCTCAGAGCTTGGTGTGCAGGCTATAATTACACATACAGCACATAGGGTAACATTCACTTCGTTGGAGCCCTATCTAAGTGATGCTTCACTGACTATGCACATATATGTTTTGTGTACTAAATATATGTAATCTATGCTTATGTTTTTATGTAGATTTGTATTCAGGTATTCTGGTAGGTACTATTTAATATTTTTAAAGCTTAATCATACATACATAGTCTAGTCAGAATATGATTAAGTCTATATTGACAGGTTGTTATATTAAATTCTGTGTTTTAATACAGTTAGGAAAGTACCAACCATTCAAGGTGAAATAACATTTTGACGTCAAACTAAAAAGTAAGGTAAAATTTAAGTTTAAAAACCAGAGCTATGTACAAAAATATTTATGTATGATTTATTTCATTTAGTGAAAATAGTCTTAATAGTCTAGTATGAATATTAACTGAAGCTGTCATTGATTATTATATAAACATATTGAAGGAAAACATCCAATAAAGTGTTACTAGTAAAAGATCTGTGGGATATGAGTCTAAATTTTATGGAAGTGATTAGTTCTTTGTAGAATAATGGTACCAGAAGGTTCCCTTGCTGACTTATTTCTTCCATCATTTGAAGACAGAAGGTATCAGGCACCATCCTAAGATCCCCAAATTATCTACATCTTGATCACTGAATTTGTGTTTTCCCAAACTCTAAGATACAAATCCCCATTGTTTATAATACACCCTGTCTATGGTATTCTTGGGAATACCTTAGAAAAAATAGACCAAAACAACTGCAAACAATGCAAACAGATCAAAACAAAGCCCTAGAGAAGAATGACTAATAAAATAAACTAATAAAATAAATGGAATTCTGATATAACTGAAACATGGCTACTTCTGCTAAATTACTAATAATGTTGATGGTAAAATGCTAGAACGAAATAGATGAAAAAGAATAAAAAGGAAATTGTTTTATTGGTTTCTGTAAACGAATATCTAGGAGAAATGGTTTACATAGAGGGCCAAACAGTGGAGAGGAAAGAAAGATTTAGTAGACATCAGTGTATGGTAAATTCTGAGTGATTCTCCCAAGATCTACACTCTGGAAATTTTCCATCCTCTCCAGGGGAAGATGAAGGTCACCAGACTAATGGCCAAGGGAAAGTAACAGGAAAGGAAAAGGAAGAAAAGAAGAAGCAGGCAGGAAAAGGGAAGAAGATGAAGACAATCAAGGGAAGTTAAGATGAAAAGAGAGGAGTCCTGAAGTTGAAAGGATACCAGGGAGTGGTCAGTTGGCTTTCTCCTCTCCAAGCTCTTGTGTAAATTTCAAATCTTACTACTTCAAGGAAGCCTGACCAGTGACTCACACTTTCATCTGTTCTTTGTACTATGTTCATTGATCGGTTTTACACTCGGAAAAAGTAATATCTATACTGACAGGTTGATGCTGAAATTTAGGTTTTATTCTGTTTTCATAATAGATGTTTCTAGTAATTTTATTTCTGACACATTTCTGATTTTAGCTTCAACTTAGAAGTATGCTTAGGAGTAAACTGGTGAGAAAGTTTACAACTAAAAATTTAACAATATTTATTTTGCTATTAATTATGCATCTAAATAGTAAATGCACCCGATGAGACCTATCTAGTTTCTAGGTGGTTCCTTCTCTGTGAAGTGATTTCTTGGACATTCGTAAGTGTACTTAGAGAAAACATTGTTGGAAAGAGTTAACTTCCTTGACTTTTTTTTTATACCTAAATATTGTTTAACCCAGGTATTTAACTTTAATATTAATTCCATTTGTGCACTTAATTATATTTATTTTAGAGCTGTCCATTTGCTACTACTGGATACTCAATTGGTGTCCTCCTCCCAGGAGAATACTATGTCTCATGCTTTCTGTTTTCTTTAGTACCCTGTAGTTAAGGCCTCCCGGGATTTCTCCTTCCAGTTTAGCATGATTATTTTTATTGTCCTGTTTCAGCTCATGTTTAGGCAGTTATGTTATTGAGACACTAAGTGTATAGCTTCTGACATTCCTAGTGGACACGATCTCATAGTAAACTCATTGTTTCTCTGACTCTTACAATCATTTTAGAGAGTCTAGAATGAATGGCAATTCCCCAAAGTTAGATACTGAAATTGCTTTTGAGGCTACTAGCAAATGGCAAGTCTTTGTAGGTCTTCATGGCAATATTTTAAAGACTAGTATTGAGAATGGACAGATAACATATTTACAGTAGCTAATAAACAAATTGTTCAACTTCAAATATTTTAATTTAATAAAATAATAGCTAAGAGCTAAGTTTAGGAGAGTAAACAGGTGAAATAATTATCTTGAACTCAACACTTGTTTCGTGCTTTACAACCATTAAAACCAATCAATTTTTTTAAATAGCAAATGGTCTTTTCTGAAAACAAGAAGCATTAGCAATTAATGATAGATTGTGTATGTGTGTATGTGTATAACGCAATTAATGGGAAAAAGAGAATTTAAATTTTTGCAGGAAAACAAGGGGAAGGGTATATAGTAGAGTTTATAGGGAAGAAAAGGGAGGAGGAAATGATATAACTATATTATAATCTCAAAAAATCATAGAAAAATTAAAAAATAACAGGAAAGCAAAAAATGTCCTGGTGATTATAGTCCCATGATTTTGACTTTGAAAAGGAAAGCCTAGTAGAAAAGCATACAGAGAGCTCCAGAAAAAAAATAACCTTGTATATTATCTACCATGAGTTGGATTTGGAAAAAAAAAATTAGGCAGAATGCAGAATGGAGGCTTCTTCCAGGGACACGGGCACATATCATATTTGAGCATCCTTTGTCAACCCACACCTTTCTGGAACAGTAAATAAGAGGTGAGATAACACCACTAAATTCCTAGCTTTTATATAGTACCTTCTGGGTGCTGTGAAATCTACCAAGCAAGAAACATTATTAATAATCTTATTCAGATGTGATGCCAATGTACCACGGAAATGACCTATGTGGCAAGATAGTCCCCCAAATAGAACAGTACTCTTTATAGGTTATTGGTCACCAACAACTGTCCTATTGTACTTAGAGCTTTCAATAGGAGGAAATGTATGCCCGTTACTATAAAACCATCACAATCCCTGTGGCTGCTGAGACCATGGAACCTGGAGGAAAACCTACTACTGCCAATTCCCTAAACCAATGCAACCTCTTACTACATTCTTTAAATTTATTGTTATACTCAGAGATAAATGTAGCTCTCACCCTTCACCAAAGAAGCTTTTTTTTTTTAAACCAATGTACTGATACCATCACAGGAAGACCCAACTAGTCAACATGCAGAGAAGAACTGAACATGGCAGTTGTCAAAAAAACCTACACAAACTGCTATATCTATAAATCAAGGAACATCGTGAAAGGGGGTGTGGAAAGGTTTTAAGAGGCAGAAGATCTGAGCTATGAGGTGGTATCTTCGATATATGACAGGGAAGCTCCTTTCACGATCTGTCAACTACATGGTCTCTGCCAGATTCCACCACTATACATGTGGTGGGGGGAAATCTCACATGATCTCATCCCTAGATGAAGAGCTACTAGCAATAAATCACTACTGAGAGAAATAGAATTAGGCTTCCCTGATGATAAGCCCTGTAAGTCATTATCCACTACCTGCTAAGACCATATGTACAGGAAAGTCTGAATGGACCCAGCAGGCTGTCTTTCTATGTATTTGTTCATTTATATGTGTGTATAAAGATACTAAAGAAAAAGAGGCCATGAATTTGAGAGGGAGAGGAAGCATGTAGGGTGTTGGAGGAACAGAAGGTGAGGGAAATGATGTACATAGAGCACACATTTAAACAAGTAAAAAAAAAACCAATCAGATAATTCCACTTTATCTATAGAACAACACCTTTCCTGTGTTTCCTTGAATACAAATCTTGAGCCTCTTGAGCTTTTAGTTCAACACCTTGACTTTAAATTCCTGATTTATTACTCCATTATTGAAACAAAGAGCTACTAAAGAGAATCAAACTGTATGGTAGCTTTACTTTTTAAGGAAATATTGAGATGTTAGTTTATTCTGTCATTTAGCGCCTTTTATTGTAGGAATTATGCCTATTCACAAACATATTAAAATTTTTAAGTGTACATTTATGGGACACTAAGTTTATTCACAGGGCTATCTTACTAGCTTCATTTTCTGTGTCCAGCATATTTGTGACTCCTCTAACTGAAGTTTTGTTCACATTAAAAACCCTTTCCCCATCTCCAGTCTCCCCCTACACTACATATAATATTTTTATGGTTTGGAATGCTCCAAGTACCTCAGAGAAATGGAGTTGTTGGTCTCTTTTTACCTTTGTCTTACTTCATTTAGCATAATTATCTCCAAGGTTCATTCATGGTGTAGAGACTGTTCAGTGTTTCTCCTCTTTAGAAAGGGAAAGCATTACAGTGTATGTGCCTTTAGGTACTCTTCATAAGTGGGTGATTGTCCTTCATAAGTGTCCTCCACCCCTTACACTCTGAGTGCCCACTCCATTTTCCCATTCAGGTTTGCCAGTTGCCAGTGGCTTCCTTTTAGAAAATTCTACCTATGGTATAAAGTCTTTAAGATAAATTATTTGTTTTGAAGAGATCCACGTTTTTATTTTTAGAACACTGTTTATATTTACAGGAATGTGGTAACCATCTTCATAAGAATTAGTTCTCTCTCTCTCTCTCTCTCTCTCTCTCTCTCTCTCTCTCTCTTTATGTGTGTATGTATGTGTCTGTGTGAATATTTGATGTGTGTCTTTCTGCATGCATACGTCTCTGTGTGATTATTTCTTTGTGTGCTCATGGGTATATATGTGTGTATGTACTTGTTTATGGTACATACATGGATGTATGTGTGTATGTGGATGTATATTGTGTACATACGTATATATGTGTGTATCTGTTTGTGTGTGCATGTGTTTGTGTGTCTGTGTTTGTATATGTTGTCTCCATGTCTACCCCCAGTACTATGTTATAGGGACATGCTTCCATTTCTAGAATTTAGTGTTTGTCCTGGGTATTGTAACTCAGAATCTTCTGGTTTTTCAGCAGACTGAGTTATCATCTCAGCCTCTGAATCTGTGTTCTATAATGACTCACTACTTATTTTGTTGAGGCATGTTTAGAGTAATAGCTTCTGGTTAAGACAGCATGAGTCTTTCAATTAGCTGAGAATCTCGGAAAAAAATTGCCTTCTCACTCAAAACATCTATTTCTGTACCAATGAATTATGATAGGGATATTAAAAATCATAACACTGCAATGTTTAGAAGGATTGCCATAAATTATGCATGCTTGTTTATTCCCCCAGTCACTGGAATGAGGTATTATTGAGTTAAAAGTAGCTACTACTTTTCAAGAGTTTTTTTTTTTTCCTATTCATACTCATGTGAGGCAAAAAGAAAAAAGTAGCTAGAGAAACATTGGAGTCTGGTTTTGCCTGTGATTTCAACACCAACATGACCTATCTTTCCTCAAGTCACAGTCAGTAACCATCGGGGTGACAAGCTAAAGCTCTGCCCATTAGTGTGAGGAAAATCCTGAAAAATAGTTTACACTATTCAGAGGTCAAGGCTAGACTTCACCTGGTCTCAGCTTCACTTAACTTCTTTTTCCTATCCAGCCTACTTCAAGGCCCACTTCTACTACATGGGTGTGCCCTAGGGTTGATTACTAGGGAAACCAACAAACAATGTACACCTAAAAGTATTTACTTATATTTTTATTTTTATTGGATATTTTATTTACATTTCAGATGTTATCCCCTTATCCCATTCCATCCCCATCCAGGAACCCCCTATCTCATCCTCCTCCTCCCTCCACCTCCTGCTTCTATGAGGATGTGCCCCCACCCATCTACACACTCCCAACTCCCCACCCATGAATTCCCCCACACTGGGGCATCCAACCATCACTAGACCAAGGACCTCCTCTCCCACCTATGCCCCACAAGGCCATCTTCCCCAACATATACAGCTGGAGCCATGGGTCCCTCCCTATGTGCTCCAAAGTTGGTGGTTTAGACCCTGGAAGCTCTGGTTGGTTGGTATTGTTGCTCTCCCTATGAGGTCACAACTTCTTTCAGCTCCTTAAGTCTTCTCTCTAACTCCTCCATTGGGAACCCCCAGACTTCTAAGGAGACAGCTATATCAGCATGCACTTCCTGGCATCCATATCAACATCTGCTTTTGGTGACTGCACATGGGACGGATACCCAAGTGGAACAGTCTCCAAAAGGCCGGCCCCTCCTTCAGTTTCTGTTCCACACTTTGTCTCCGTATTTGCTCACATGAGTATTTTAAAAATATTTATTAAGAATTAATCATGAAAATGATCAGATGAATGTTTCTATACTACTACACCCAATAGCACATCCTGAAGGTTCTGTGCCTTCAGTTCTTGAGGACATGGCCTTCTTAGCCCCTCCCTTAGTTCTCTCAGCCCCTCCCCTGTCCCTCTCAGCCCCACCTACCTCCCACCTCAGCCCTCTCACCCATTCTGACATTCTCATCCCCTTCTCCACTGTTCGGTACCTGCCCTTCATCTACGCCACAGTTATTCTGACTCTTTTTGTACATGAAGACATTCAGTTTTTTAATTTACTCAACACTGCCTAGTCAAAATCAAGAACAACCAGATTGCAATAAAAAAATACAGTTGGAAAATAGGAAGTTATGTAGCCTTTGAAACAGTAAACAACAAAAACAATCTGTCTAATCTTGAAATTATATCATTTGAAAATTTTAAGAAAGCCCTTAGCTATATTTTACAGTGCTTTGCAAAGAGTATAAAATAGTATCTCAATATAAGAAACTATTCTTTAAAATAATTTAAAAGCTGCAAATGGCTCATTATTTTCTCCACAAAAGGAATTCTATGTCTAAAGAACTCTTAAGTTCAATTATTTCAAGAAAATTATTACAATGACTTAGGCATGTAAATAATGTAGTATTTAATTTGGCAGATAAATATGTACAAAAACTTGTTATAGCATATGTGTGTATATATAATTATATGTATTGATTAAGAATTAAGAGTTAATGACTGATTGCAAATGCTAAAAGAGTTTAAAGCTGTGGGTGCTAATTATTTGGAAGAGTTGAACTAGATCTAACACTGAGTCAGATGGAAAGCGAGCAAAATGTGTGTCACAATATTTTCCGTCTTTCTGGAATAAACCTTAAAAGTTTTAATAACATATTTAAAAAATAAAAGTGAGTGAAACAGTTTTAATTACTTTATTGGCTATTAAACAAATGACAATGTTTTAGTTTCAAAATAATCTTCAGTGCTTCTTCCTGTGTATTCATGACAACTATATATCCTAACTGGTGTGGTTTCACTTATTAAAAACTAAACATGGTGAATTTTAAAAATTTGATTTAGTTTATTCTCTCTCTCTCTATCTATATATATATATATATAATTTATGTGTACCAAATATGTGCCTGGTGCCTGGTAAGATAGGCAGGAGCATCAGATCTCCTGGAACCTGAGTTACAGTTTGTGTTTGGCAGTTGTGTGGGTACTGGGAACCACACCCTCTACAAATGTTTTTAACTGCTGAATCATTTCTCCAACACAATAATTCAATAATTCAATAATATCTCTCCAATCTAAAAATTAAATCAAAATTACTTTTAAGACTTAGGTGCTAAGTATAATTGTAGTAGTTTCAAGAAATACCAAAACAAAACAAAACAAAACAAAATAAAATATGAAAAAGTAAACATTAAACGTTCTCAAAATACACAGACCTTAAAATCTAAAATCCTACTCATTATATTTTCTTTATAATTATACGACAGTCACATTTCAAAGTTATCAGTTTTGTATTTTCTGGACATGAAAACATACAGATTAATAATAAATAGAAATCTACATTAGATTTTTGCTGGCTCTCCTAACTCTTAGATAAATGTCTCTATTGAGAACTGTAACTGTGATTCATTAAGCTTGAAATATGAAACTTATCCTTGATGTTGGAATTTTAAATATCTTATTAAGCAGTGGTAAGGTATATCCAGTCGTTAATCAAAACAAACCACAGCTTATATACTTATGTATACAGCCTTCCCTCAGGAACCACCAGCTAATACAGAAGGAATAAGGAATGATCCCAAATTGTTTCTGTATACTTTGGGGTGCAATTTATACAGTTCAGAGTTTTAAAACCTTGCAAGAATTCAGACTTATGTAAATATATATATACATATACACACACACACACACACATATATATATATGTGTGTGTGTGTGTGTGTTAATAAAAGTGACTTACAAGGTACATGACAATGTTCCAAAGTATCTAACAAAGAAGCCTATGGATTTTGTTTCCAATCTTTAATAAACGTAAGAGACTGGGTTGTGATTAGTTTTGGAAGGATGCCAAAAGAGAGACACCTTGTTTTTCAGCAATGTTTTACAATATATTTTTCACATTTTACAAATTTTAATATCTGAATAAAATTAAGTCCAGGAAATATCTGCATGATCTTACAAAAAAAGCCTTTCATGGATATTTGAAAAATGTTCTCTTGCAATTAAAAAATATGCTTTTTATTTTACATTTTATTTCTTCTTTATGGCAACAATGGTGTTAAATGATGTGAGGGGACAAGTACAGTTTAAAATAATGGTATTTTAGCTTATTAATCATCTGGAAGAGAAATGGGCAACATAGGAAGCATGGTAGAGACAGCATCATTATTAGATTAGCAAACATAATCAAGTAAGAACTCTTTGTAATAAAGACAGGACTGAATAAAAATGGACATTCTGTTCAAAATGCTTTGAGCAATTCTGGAATGTTAAGCAAAGAATTATGCTCACCTTTATGCGGATTAAAGAGTTTAACCACAACTGTCTACTTAATTGGTCCAGTTGTAACACTGCTGCTACCTCCCTCAGGATGTGCAGAATTTGATAAATGGGAATTCAGAGCTTTTATTAAATTTTAATTGTATTTTATTAAAGCACAGGAGAAAAGACATTTTTGTGGTTTTATTATTATCTTGGTTATTTGCCAAGAGAAAGACTTTAATGGTTTAAATACTAATTATTCAAAGATATATTAGACTTAACAAAAAGAAAAATGGATGCTCAGAGCATTGGGCATGCTGTGGAATAGAAGATAAAATTTGATACAACAACTCACACTGATGCTGTAGAAAGTAGCACAGTTGGATTGTGAAATGTCTGCATGTCTGACAGCAAAACAAGTAAATAGTCATCCATTTGAGAAATCTTTATTAACTACATAGTCTATGTACTTGTGACTTTTAATGCCTGATTACAAATGCCAAATTTTCATGGCTGTGCCCTTTAGGGGTTAGAGAACACATAAATCATTAACAATGGAGAGCAGTGTTGTAAAATCTTGGGGTTCTAATTCCAAACAGAGACCAGTCCGATGAAAGCTGTAGTGCATGAAGTGGGTGGGGCATGTAGGTAAACTCCTGCAGTTATTTTCAAGTTGAAATTTCAATTGCAATATGAGACCAGCCTGGGCTATGTGAGACTGATTTCCAAAACCACACACACACACAAACACACACACACACACACACATACACACACACAAACACATACACACACACACACACACACACACACACACACACAAAATAGAAATAACCCAGCACTGAATTTTGAGATGGGGGAGAGGCTGGGTGAACACAAAACCCACCAATTGCATCTGAGGTACAGCGCAATAAAGCCAGATACATGTCACAAAACATGGAGAAGTTAACAAGGGTTGAAAACACAAAGAAAATGTCTCACATAATGAGAGTTTGCAGTCCGTGTTAAAATTCAGAGGAACCACTGTGAATCTTATTCTACTTCCTGTCTTCGAATTGAGATGGTCTTTACATATTTTCAGTTTACTAACAAGAGTCTTACAAGATCAAACCAAGGTCATGTTTACAAGTTGGGGACTCAGTTTGACTTCAGAACAGGAAACTAACTATCTACAGCTGTCTATCACAATTACTTTCATGCACCTGGTGTCTAGCTGACATTTGTTGACTACCAACTGTCCCTTTGCTCCCAAAGGTTTTCTTCTTTCTAGTACTTAGCTGAAGCCAAGTGGCTAATTTTTTCTCAATGAATTGTGTTGAAGAATTTAGTTTGGCAAGTGCATCTCTAGCACTGCCTTTTTCCCTTTGTGCAAACTTAAAAGCATGTTCTTTTTATCTCCATCCTAGGTAAAGGACCATCTTTGCCAGCCCCAATCCCTGGACATCTGTAGAAGAGTCACTCAGGCTTCTATAGCTACCATGTACAACTCTGGGTGATTTACAGTGAGTATAAAAGAAGTTTGCTTGTAGTTCTGACAGTCAAATAAAAGCCAAATGACCTTGTCATCCACCTTAAATAAAATTGAGGGAAAATGTATGTATTTTAAATATTACTCCTATGAATCCAAAGTAGTTAATATAACTGACCACCAATAATTTTGATTTCAAACATATTCTCCTTTGACTCTTCCATCAAATCAACAGGGTTAACATTTGATTAAATGCCATTTCTCAATTTTATTGAAACTTGGAATCACTTGATAGAATTTTCCATTATCTTTAACATGGTCTTGTTTTTTAAAACTATAATTTGGTGATGGGGAGGTGGGGGTGTTCAAGACAGGGTTTTTTTATGTAGTCCTTGCTCTCTTGGAACTCTATTAAAACAAGGCTGGCTTTGAACTCAGAGATCTGCTTGCCTCTGCCCCTCAAGTGCTGGAATTAAAGTTATGCAACACAATCACTTAGTGAAAATTACAGTAAAGATTTTGATTTATATTTTTCAATGTGTCTCCTATAAAATGACTCAAATCATATATGTTTACTAGGCATACCCAGTAAGGTAGAGAATTCAGGACAAGAGAATGAAAGATGGGAAGTGGTGTTAAAAACTTCTATAATGACAAGGACCCCTAACACTAACCTGTGACTCTCTTTTTTATGATCTGTTAGGATAAAGTGGCTAGTAATTAGCTATTAGCTTTTTAAGATATGGACTAGCAGCACTACTGCACTGACTTGATTTTTGTTGTTACTTACCTTTGCTCTTGGTTTTTCAGCTGTAGTCCCTGTTTTCCTGAAGCACCTTCCATTCAGTGGCCTCGGGAACTTTCCCAACAATCCCCTCTCTTACACATGACTTCACCTAATACCCACTTGGCTCAATCTTTAATTTTCAGTTACCTCTTGAATGGGTTTGCTGAACCACATTACTCAAAGTCACTGCCTTTACTTAAGCTTTATTTGCTTCATATTATCTGATAATCCTAGCATTCATCAGTCTGTTCTGAACTACTAACTCAACGTGAGGCTAGGATGCTTTTCTGTTTGTTGCCCTGTCGCAGTAATACAAGAGTAATATATCATTGTTTCTTTGCTGAATAAAAAAGTGATTGAATAAAATATTGTATAAATTTTATATGCAAATGTTGAAAATCATATTATGTATGCATGCTAAAATAATTTACAGGACTCTCTGCCATATAACTTTATAATTGCATTTGACTAAATTTTGTGCTTACTTTAATATGTGTTTTGTGAAATGAACAATGTAAGATTCCTAATCCAGTTATAAATTCATTGTGATTATTGCAATATGGACACAAAACTGGATAGATGATTCTGTATTGAAGATTATTCTTGTTTTATTTTTGAAAGTTTTTGCTTGGTTTTATTTATTTAATTTTATGTATATGTATTTTATGTATATGAGTGTTTTTGTCTGCATGTGTGTACATGTACCACATGCATGCATAATGTCTGCAGAAGTCAGAAGAGAGTGCCATATATCCTGGAACTGTATAGTTGTAAGCTATCATGGGGGTGCTGGTAATCCAACCTGAGTCTACTGGAAGAACAAGTACTCTTTACAACTGGGCCATTCCTCCAGCCCTTTTTCTTTAAAAGAAATGCTTAAAAGAAAAGAAATACATAAAGAAATACTTAGAGAGTAAACACTGAAAACATCAACAAAATAACACTGTAACAACATTTTTAAACTTTTTGATTTTTTTACTTTTTCTTAAATCAACTTTTAGTGAATTGATTTCTTGAAAATTATATATATTTATATATTAAATTTATAAAAATGTAAATTATATATGAATATATAATATAAAATTATATATGAATATATAGTATATAAAATATATAAAACATATTAATATATATGTATATAAACATTCTGGTTATTACAATGCTGCAGCCAGTTTCACTCCCACCCTTATTAACTTTCCCCTTTTATCTACAATTTCCCTTCAAGTAATGAATATTTTTAATTAATTAATTAATTAATTCATTCATTCATTTATATAACAAGCTTTCAGCTTAGTTCTATCTTAAATTGCTTATATTAACTGTATTTTTTATTTCATCATCACCATTTATTATTTATTTATTTTTGCCCCCAGAATCCATCAGTAGCCAATCCTGAAAGCAAAATATTCTATTGGTCCCCCTCTAATCCCTCATCAACTATCATCTGTAGGCCCAAGCTGGTTTGTAGAACTGTTATATATAGCCACAGCTATTGAGTCATGACTCAATTGCCTGTGTCTCACACAGAACAGCACTGCACTTCATGGCTCTTCTCTGTCTTCTGTTTCTTGCATTCTTTCTATTCGCTCTTCCATAATCTTCTTTGAACCTCAGAGAATATGACATAATTGGCATGTTTATGGCTAGATATTCATCCTTTAGTATCTTTAAGATACCTTAAGTATCTTGAAGCATCTCTGTACTCACTGTCATTTAAAGCATAAAGAAGATTCTTATTAGACTAGGAGTATTATTTGCCTCTGAGTATAAATAATTCTTTAGGGGACAGCTTAGCACAATTACAAATTCCCTAACTGATAACAGGAAATTCTCTCTTATTGCCTAATACCCTTGCAGTCATACTGTTT
Organism: Grammomys surdaster; assembly: GCF_004785775.1. Taxonomy (NCBI): domain Eukaryota; kingdom Metazoa; phylum Chordata; class Mammalia; order Rodentia; family Muridae; genus Grammomys; species Grammomys surdaster. Next base: position 4,915,113 of record NW_021621467.1, read on the forward strand.
TGACTGTGTTTATACTAGCAGGTTTGAATTTTCTCTTGTAGAGAGATCTTGGTGGCCAGGAAGAACTTGATTGTTTATCCCTATAGCATTAATAGTAATTTTGCCTGTGGTAGCACATCTTGCTTTGTAGGTTGGTTTTACAGGTCAAAAATGAAAGGTCAATCACAAGGACATGGGATAAGCAGATGAGTGACTCATCATAGTTCAGAACTTTATTTCGGAGGAGAAAATCTTTAGAGGAGTCTGTAACAAAGCTGGCCATCCACTCATGTGCCAGGGTGTTCATAGGCAGAAAAGGGGGTGAGGATGAAAAAATTAGCTTTTTTTTTTCGTCCATTCTGAGAGAAACTTGTTAATAGTCATTTAAAGAACGTTAAGTGATCCAGACGCGGTTTTCCTGCTGGCAATTACTTAGGGTTCACAAGGCAGGGAGAAAAGAGTCTATAGAATTAAGTTAGTTTGTGCCTAGAAACCAAAAAATAATGTAATTTTAAGAACAGTCACAGCTCAACCAAAATGGAAGAGTTTTACAAAATGGAATGATCCTGGCTCATAGTAAGGTTCATGTCTTGGTATGACCATGGGTGTTTTTGGTGACCTAGAGGACTGTATAGAAAGTTCTGGAAATATTGAAGCAAGTCAGCAGGGGGGAAACTTTCAGCTGAGTTCTAATTTGATTCCCTTATGCCAGTTGTATATTTTGTTTCATCATGTTTGTTTCATTCATCAACTATTGGTTCTATCAGAACTAGAGTGCCTTGAAAAGCTGAGGGGAAAAATCAAACTTGTTTAATATATCAAATATTTAAGTTCTTACAATAAGATTTGCATTTTTGTTTATTTTCATATTGAATGACATGAAAGGAATTGACTACACATGTGTGCACAAAAACTATCAATATTTATGAAATGTATGTACACACATATGTTGTTTCTTCATTAAAAAACTTAGGCATACTAAATTTAAGGCTCCCATTTTTGGTTAGCTTATATATTTCAAGGTTTTATATTCACTTTGTACATAAAGCTACATTCAAAGTCACCGAGTTATTTCTCCAGGCTATTCATAACTCAATCCATTTTGAACTAGGAAGTATATTTGTATTATAATATTTTCTATAAAAATTGGCTTTGGATCAAAGGACTTAAAATCTCATCATCCTAAAACAAGTAATAGACAGTCTCTTCAATAGCACTACACATCGAGTAAATGATATACTACAGTAAAACATTTTTCTGAAGGTTTTAGATAACAAAGTAGGCAAAAAAATTCTATCAATTTAGTGTCTTCATTCAAGTAAGTCTGTGATGTCTTTTCTGCGCCAGTGTTTTATACATATGTATCAAATTCTATAACTCTTTCTGACTTGGAATGAGACATCAGTAGAAGATTTTCCATCAAGATTATAAAAATTTCAAAATGTAAACAAGCCAAAAAGAGAACAGTATTGGAAATATATAAGTATAGGTATGTATATTGCTACAGAAAACTTAATTCTACTTAGAAAAATTATTGCAATAAGAAATATAAAGTAATACTGTCTGTAATAAAATATAAATGGGTTAAAGCAAATCAGCCTAGACACAATTTGAACATTTTAAAATTGATTTCATGCTGAGAATATATAGTACTTAAGATGTCTGTTTCATCCTGATAGCAGTACTGAATGAAATGTTTGGCTAAGAATGTTAAGCATGTTGTATTCTAACTGCAAGACTATTCCATCATTTCACCAGGCAATAAGTCTGAACTACATTTTATTTCTCTCATAATGGTCGCTTCTAGTTCTGTAACTTTCTGCCTTTCTTTGGCTTCTGCTTTGGAAGGCTAGGGATTTTACCTCTTCCAAGAATGACAGTAGCCAGTATGGGAAGGCAAGGGGAACCTTCAAGGCAGTAAAACAAGTTGTAAAGACCTCCTTTTCCTCCTTCCTAACAGCTGTCAGTCACAGGATAACCACAACAGGACAATGCTGAGAACAAGATGCTTGCCTGTCATCTTCATAGAGACCTCCCAGCAGGCAATCTGAAAAGACTGTCTACCTGTTATACTCAAGCTTGAAAATACACAGCAACAAGAATAGCATTATTCAAATTAACACGGATAGGCCGTCACTCCCTTCATTGAAGGGCTATTTAACACAAGTAACTCCAGTGGCTAGGAGCACAATGGAGATTCCAGGGAATTAACTGGCGCTTTGTATCTCATCCTTAACTTTAGACTAAAGCATGAGCCTTTTCCTCTTCATTGTCAAAAGCATCCCAGGCTAGATGTTGTGGTCCACAGTGTCAGACAAAGCATTGTCACCTTTTCCTTTTCACAGAGAAGATTGCAGAGCTATTTATTGTTTTGCTTAAAGCACACATTTTTATTGTTGTTGTTTTTGCTTTTAACCTCCAAATGTTTGATTGACAGGACCCTAGGAGATGTCAGAGTTTCTGTTACAATCACTGTTGATTACTTGAGCCACAAAAACATCATGAAGTCACTTTCCCAAGTTCTTTAAATAGCTGTCAGTATACCCACAGGTTAGCCTCTTATAGAACTGACTGTACATCATCAACTGATGGGTATTTGAAGAGCAGATAAGAAGGAAGAGATCAGATGATGCAGGGGACTAGAGGACGGAGACTAAGTTCATTAGGGGTCTTCAACTGAAGGCAGCATGTGTGGAATGTCAATTTAATAATAGAATTGACAGCTTTTCTCTGGTATCATTCTGCCACAATGGCTTCTTTGACAATTTGTAAAATGGACCCTTTGTAGATGTTACTGAGTGGCACTGCATACATTTGTGAATGCCCTGCATAACTAACATTCTCCCTATGCCACATTTCCAGGATGTATTCCAAGAGTCTCTCTCAGCGTAATCTAGAGAACTGGCATATGGGGCTGAGTGAAGCCATGTAAGCCCAAATAGAATACATAATGTTAGAAAGTCATTATTGCCTGATCACAAGCCAATAGGCCTAACCAGTTTGAAAATTTCTCTTATGCTAGAAAATATTTTGAATCATGTCACCGTACCAACATTAATGCAAAAAGCATCTGACAATTACTAACTTTGTGATAAACCTAGTATAGGCTGCTTCATTACTTCAAGTATAATCTTAGTCTTTTGATTATATATATATATATATACATATATATATAATGTAAATCTGTGTTCATATTGCCTTCATGAACTGAAGGCAATAACCCATGAACATCTAGAAGTGAAATTTTTTTTTAAAAAAATGTATCTACTAGAATATAAAATAAAGAACAACGTGGTAAGCAGCAAAAATTTCTCAGCACAAATATCCTCAACTAAATTATTAAACACTTTACTTTCCAGCATTTTTCAGTTGCTGTACTTAAACAAGCAGGTACATACAAAATATTTGAAACAAAGGTGGAAAATACTTAAATTCAGGAACTGGTTTAATGGTAGAGGACTTTGCTAGTATATATGCAATATTGACTAAGAGATTTAGCACTTGTATATACATAGAACTGTTTATATACAAATTTATATGAAGTTAATTTTTATAGCTTTTATAAACATGATCAATGACAACTTTGTTTACTATGATTCCATTAAAATTGCATTAAATGTGATATATTCATGATAAGGATATATTTTTCAGGGGTGGGTGGAAACAGTCTTTTTTATTTTGAAAAGGAAATTATTGTTCTTTTAAAACATGCCGCTTTCAGTTAAAGAATAATATTATCTCAATAGTATCTCAAATGGTATAACAACATTTGTAATTTGGGGGAGGGGGGATGTGGTAAGGGCTTATTTGGTCTCATAGTTTACAGGGCAGTTTGAAGGCAGGTCAGACCTGGAGTGAGGATTTGAATTAGATGCCATGTTGAATGCTGCTTACTGGTTGCTGACTTCCTTTGCCTGCATTTTACTACAACCCAAGATCACCTGTAGCATGCTCACAGTGAGTAGTGTTCACCCACATCAATGTCAATCAAAAAATGCCCTATAGGCCTGTCTACAGACCAATCTGATGGATGGATTTTCTTAATTGAGGTTCCTTCTTCCAGATGACTACAGCTTCTCTCAAACTGACAATGTTAATCAGAACAGATACTCCAAGGAATTACATTTATGAAGAACAAATGTACATGTATATAAAATAGTAAAATTTAAAATATAGTATTATTAAAATATTCCATTAATATAATAAAAGAAAGAAAAACACATATTTTAGTATATGCTTTTCAGTATGTTCTCACCTCAGTTTTTTTGTACGGCTGTCAAAGCAATGTTATCTTACATAAATGAGTTGAGAAGCCTCTGATTTTTAGTTGTCTGCCATGATTTATTGTGATGCTCTAACTGAAAGGAAATTGACTACATAATTTTCTTTTGTTTTTAAATTAAAAATAGATATTTTTTCCCCTCATGGAATCTCTTCTGATCATGATTTTCCATTCTTCCATTTTCCCTATTTCCTGTCGATGTAGATTCACCTCTTATCTGCTTCTCATTAGAAAACAAATGGCTTCTAAAAAATAGCATAGCATAACAAAATAAAATAATATGATAAAACAAATACTAATGCATTGGAATAGGACAAAACGAACAAAAAAGAACAGAGCTCAAGAGAAGCCCAAGAAATGATTACTAAGCACAGTTTGGAGGAACATTTGAAACATTGGTTTCTGGTTGAATGTAGGTGGTAACTCAGGAGGAGGGAAGAAGGGCGTGGCCTTTCTAAAGGGCCTCGCCCCAAGTCTCCTTACTGCCCTTAAGCTTTTCGTGTGCTCTACCCTTAAACATGGGCTTTTAAAACATTTATCTATCTATCTATCTATCTATCTATCTATCTATCTATCTATCTATCTATCTATTTATTCATGATATCTGTCCTTTCTGTCTCTTTGAACTATGCTGCCTGGTGCCTACACTTCCTGGCAGTGCATCGGCTGGTGAGTGCCCTTACGAGCTGAGCAGAAGGGACATGTCTGAGCAGAGCCGATGACGACATGGTATGGAACTGTGGACAGACCAGAGTCAGAGAGCAATTCATGTTCTGGAGAGAGCACAGAGGTGACCCAAACGCACACTCTCAGGCCCTCTGGAGTCCAACCAGCTCTGGAAAGTTTGACAAATGCTGAATTCACTTGACACTTCACAGGAAATGATGAGCCTTGAACCATCTTTGCCTAAGTAGTTCAGTTGGTTTTTCCAGTTACTTTTCTGATTTTCACAGCACAACCATCTGCCTTTGGGTATGTGGGTATAAAGTAGGGACCAGAGATTCATTCTAAGGGATCATTACATACATCGTGAGTAAGATCAAATGATAATGTGAGATCACATGATTACAGCACGCACCCTCCCACAGACCAAAACATCTCTTGTGTCTTTTTTGTCTTTGTTCTCAAATAAGTTTCTAGTAATTTTCAAAGAATCAAAAGGATTTCAAAGTACAGTTCCTTGCATTATGCTTAGTTAACTTCAAGGCCCACGTTCATCCGAATGTTACCTTTATTATTTTGTAGAATAAATTAATTACATCAAAGATAAAAAAGAAGCAAACAGGAAACGCATCATTTCCCCTGTACTCTTGGCAAGTACATTGAATATTACTGGAGTAAAAATTATCATCATTATTAATTATGCTATGCAGTTGCGAGGAAATGTTTTTTTTTTTTTTTGCACAAATACTTTGCTGTTAGTGAACAGAAATGCTCCGGTGTTTGCATAGTTATTTTGCATCTTAGAGATCTAAATCATTTATTTATTACTTCTAACATTTATTGGTGGACTTTTCTAGAAGTGTCTCATATATGCAATAATTTGTTTTGCGAATAGAGACTGAAGTGTGAAGCTCTGTGACTAGCCATCCTGTGCAAGACGATTCCGAGTACAGCGAGAATCCTGACTCAAAATGTAAACCAGTGAGCAATGGAGGAAGACTCCCAATGTTCTTCTCTGGCTTCCATGTTCACATACATGGATGTGTGCACACTCATACACGAGTGTGCATACGTCTCATATGTGCATCTTTGAAACAAGCACACATCATCCACACACTGAAAGAAAATATATCATCCTCATAAATCCATTTGTTGTTGACTAATTTAATCTTCAGAATATTTTAATATTTTAATTAGCAATAATTAATATTAATAAATATTCATTATTATTAATATTTGGGTTTATGTAACAAACACATTTTTTTCTAATAGGCTCCACAAAGAACATTAAGATATTAACATTTAATAATACTTGCTTGATATATCTTATTATAAAGGGTTGATTTATTTTTTAACTCTGTAAATTAAGACTTTAATGGCTAGTTTATGGAAAAGTGCATGAAGAATATCAAACCTTCCTGAGAAGGATATTTGACTTATAATAATGGTTTGGTAATAGTATTTAAAATGAGAATTGCTGTGCCCTAATTCAATATTTTCAGCATCTTTTCAGGGGTTTAATATTCAGCCCTAAAGGATCTAGTTAAGTAAACTATTAGGAGTTGTCACACTCTGAGAAATTAAATTCTGATTACCTAGCAGATCTGTTTGTTGCTATGAAAGTTATGTAAAATATGTGCTTGTGCTACAATTACATTGGCAATTATAATAGTGTGATGATTACGTACTGTGTTCTTTATGCATTGCTCTGCTGAATTAATGTAATTGTCATACATTTAATATTAAATAAGTAAAGCACCAAGTGATGGTTAGATTAGGTGTATATTCTTGGGGAAGGACATACCTGTAAGTTGCAAATATTTGAACAACTAGAAATATGAAATAGTCAGTAGAGAATGCTAGTGATTATGGTTGGTGTGTGTGTGTGTGTGTGTGTGTGTGTGTGTGTGTGTGTGTTTGCTAATGTGTCATATAGTATGGCTATGTGTCTCAAGCTGGTCTTAATTAGCAAACCTCCTGCCTCAGCTCTGGAGTGCTCTGGATTCTAGTACCTAGTCTGTAATGACCCTTACCTTTTGAGGCTAGAGTCGTCTGACAGCACTACTTCCCATCATCTGAAAGGACTCTGTTGGAACACCGAAGTTTCCTCCTTGTCAACTCAGCTTCAAAATACAGAATGGGCATTCCTTACCTATGGCCAAGTCATGTGTCAATGCAAACTGCAGGAAAGTCAGCAAGTATCATTTACATCCTCAAATGCTTCGGTGGATAACAAACAACCTTATGTTATGTAAATGATTAGGACCTGGCAATGAAGTAAAAGGTGTCCCCTATATTAAGATGTTCAATACTAAAGAAGCTCATTAGAGCATCTATTTACAAATTAAAATCAGAGAAAATATTTAAACTCCTTCATACTGATTCTACAAGTCTGAGAAATCTCAGTGATTTAATAGCAAAAAATGGTATAGATGCAAAGAATTGTCTGTGTATTTTGGCATTCACAATGAATGAAGACCCTGTCTTGTGGCAAATAGCATCAGATTAAATATGCACATGTTTATATTATTGAAGTATTGAATATGAATATGCATCAATGCTCACATTAATATGTATAAATGCTAAAATGTTACATCATGAAGTATTTACTTTAGAAAAATAGATTATAGTTTTCACTTCTCACATCTGTGTGTGTGTGTCTGTGTATGTGTCTGTGTGTGTTTTTTTATGTGTGTCTGTGCTGTATTGAGATATGTCTCACTACATTTCTCAGGCTAACTTGGAATTTTGTATATAATCCAGATTGGCCCTGAACTCGTCCTTCTGCTTCACCCTCCTGACTCCTGGGATTATCTACAGAGCAACCAAACCCAGTTGGCCGTAAGCATCTGTAACAAGTAAGAATCTATACTCTTTCTGACCTTTCTCCTAGATGGAAATATAAGCAGGCAAAGAATCAGTGGAAACACGACTTTCACAAGACCCTGGCTCACAGAAAGCTTACTACAGAGTAGACTGCTGTTCTCATTTTCATCATTGCAAATGCCTCCCTGTGTTTAAATGATTCCTGAGTTATGATATGATGGAAAATAAATTCAGGTAAGAATTACTTTTTCCATTAATTAATTTACTTGTTTACATTACACCCTGATCACAGCCTTCTCCTGTACTTTTAGTCCTCCTTCATGTGTCTCTTCCCCTCAAACGTCCTCTTCTTTTTTTCTGGAAGGGGGAGGTCCCTGCACCTTGTTCTTCATGTGTGTCCCTCAAAGACTAGAGTAGGACTTACCCTGAGTCTGTTATGACTGCCTGTGTTAAGAATTATTAATGAAGTGTTAAAAAACAGTGTAGATCAGACCTTCTGATCTACATTTTTTAGTACATTTCAGAGAGTATACGAAGTGAAGGAGATATGGGTGATGACTTGTTCATATAATAGACATTTACTGAGTAACGAAAATTATCTTTAGGAATGAGGGACACATGAGTAAACAAAGCAAAGTTACACTTTAGAGAAAAAAAAAACAGATCTTAAGCCTAACAGTGCTAAACTGCGGAACTCACGATCTAGTAGAGAAATGTGGGTAACATAAAATTAAATATTAAAATAAATGTTTATGGATAGTATAAATGCTATGAATATACACTTGTGTACATCCTTGTTATAGATGCTTAAGCTAGCTGGGCTTGGTGGCTCTGCAAGTAATCCCAGCAGTCAGGAGAGTGAAGCCAAAGAACTAGATAAGCAGGATAATTGAAAATCACAAAGTACACAACAGGGAACAATTTTATTTTAAATAGAAATTTTTATTTAACACCAAAAAGAAAGCAATATCTGAACAAGTAACTGGGGAGGAATTAGGTTAGTTCCTATCTAAGTGGCAACTAGGGAAGTAATATGGATGGAAAGATGGCCAGTGGAAAACCAAGACAGTACCTGATGTCTTTAAGAAGTAGTGTGAAGCCAGAATGGATATGGATACAGTGGATCGAAAAGAAGAGGACAACCGTCAGCCATTTTAGGGTGCTAAAGGGTCAAATTGCAGGAGACGTACAGGCTCATGACAAGGACATATGAACATGCTGTCTGAGAGTGACATGAGAAGCCACTAGGTGATTTGGAGCAGAATATATTCATATTTTTAGGTTTCTATATCAGAAAGATTTAAAACAAAAGAGAAGATTCATGGAAACATTTTCTGGATGTCTTTCCATGATGTGTAGCCTTTCTTCTTTGAAAGAGTCACTGGTAATTCAGTTTTAAAATCCATAGAATAGAAGCTTATATCCATTCTCAGTTGCCTATAATATTTGGTGGCTAGTGTATAATATTTAAGTTTGTTTAGATTATTTGATCTTTATCTACAAAACAAGTTAAATACATGTATGTTAAGTCATTTTTATACTGTGTGATGCAGAGGGTGAGCTCAGTGGATGTTGTCACTAAGAGATAGGTGTTACTAGCAGGATTACAGTATGTGGAAATTCTATTTAAGGACTGAAGAAATCTGTATAACTTAATAATCATATAACTTAATGTACTAACACATCATATCATTTATTGGCTGCTGGTTCAGTCAATGTCTTACTTTGTGTTTTATTGCTTTGAAAGGACACCATGACTGTAGCAGTTCTTATCAAGGAAAATACTTAATTGAGGCTGTGTTACAGATTTAGAGGCCTCGTACATTATGGTCATGGCAGAAAACATGGCCGAGTGCGGTCAGACATGGTACTGGAGAAGGAAGTTCTACATATTGATCAGAAGGCACCAGAAGGGGACTGGGTGCTACACTGGGCATACATTGAGAATAAAAGACCTCAAAACCTGCCCCTACAATGACACACTTCCTCCAGTAAGGCCAACAAGATCCCATCTCCTAAGAGCACTACTGCGTATGGACCAAGCACTCAACACATGAGTCTATGGGGGCCATTCCTATGCAAACCACTACACTCACTCAACCCTTTGATAACCAATGCATCAAATATTTTTTTTTGTTTTTAATGTGATAGAATCTGAGTTATATATTCAAGATGGATATATGCACTCTTTCTATTATTTATTTATTTATTTATTTATTTATTTATTTATTTATTATAAAAAGAAATCTGATGGTAGGGATGCTAAAATGAAGCTGGTAAAGTATCCTATATGCATGATGTATGATATTTTACTGTAATGTACCATTTATTATATATATGAATATATACACAATAATACACAATATAAAAAAATAACATTTAATAATTTTTATCTTTACCATCTAGGTATCTGGAAATGAGTGAAGAAAAATTAAAGATTGAAGATATCTTTGTGATCCTAAAGTCATATTTTAATAAGTGAAACCACAGGAATAACAAAAGAGTAGAATTTGATAACTCAATGTGCCAGCTCATTTGAATGTATGATACTTTTGAAATTATAAGAAGAATGAATTGAAAGCAGATTGATGAAACATTCTTCAAAAACTCATGTTGGCAAATTTACAATAAATAAGAGGTAAGCTATGAGCAAATGAATTCTACTGCATGAAATAAAATTGTTGTAGCAATGTAGACATTTGTTCCTGGAATCTATCACAGGTGAAACTAACCACAGCTTACATGTTCTTTGTGAGGAAATGTCATTTATCCTCTTGTCAGCCTTATATTCGAGACTATGGGTGGCATATTTCTCAGGGTGTGTTAAGACATTGGCATTCTAATTTACAAATGTTTTATGAATTTAGTTAGCCTGAAATATTTCCATAAGCACAAACATTTTAAATGAAACTTTAAACAATTTGTTAGAATTTTATTCTTCTGTAAGGTATTTATCTTTTCATCCCACCCTCCTGCTGTTCTTCCCTGCTCACTCTCAAATCCAAGGCCTCTTCTTCTTTAACCATTATTTTGAAACAAGGCAAGCCATGCTGTTTAGATACGTTAACCCTGCTTAAATTCTTAATTGTAAGCATATATTTTAGGTTTTCAAGATAAGGTTTCTCTATGTAGCCTTGGTTGTCCTGGAACTCACTCTGCAAACTAGGCTGGCCTTGAGCTCAGGGATCTACCTGCTTTTGCCTTCTAAGTACTGGCATTAAAGGCATGTGTTATTATTGCCTGGAAATGACAAAGTATTTGAATTTCAGAAAGGAATTACCTTAAATGATAGTTTCATAAATATATATAAATTTCCAGAAGCAGTTGGTTGTACATTCTATTTTATAAGTTTAGTGTGAGAATTAGTGGTGTTTTAATGTGCTAGAATAAACCCTTTTGTGGGTTTGTCTACATAGCTGAAAGCATTACATGTCACACAGTTATTTACTGGACTGTTGTGTTGAAGCAGCATGTAGATAGACACCCAACTAACTATACATAAGCAACCAACCAGAACCACCTTGTATAACAATAGAAACCCCTCATGAATGTGATATGTTTCATCTTTAAATATACCATGTTTCCCCTATGTTGTCAGTGTTTCTGAACATTATGCTTGCATGTTATGTAAGTATCATCTGTCAATGACTTGGACAGAAAAGCCAGATGACTGATGCACTTCTTGATATCCTCAGAGGACACACATTGCTTTCCTGGAATTTAAAAGCAGCAATTCACTATGAACATCATACATTTCTAGTCTAATTCTGCCAGTGACACTCAATATTACATTTTCTATAACAAAATTCATACTCAAAGCAAAGAAGAGAAGACAATAGTCAATCTAAGATTAATATTAACTATTAAATAAATAAAACCATCTTGAAATTAAATTTTATTTGTTAGAGAATACATAATACAAAAACCACCCCCAGTTAGGATATAGCTTGACCCTAAGATACAATAAAAAGTAAGGTAAAGTAATAAACTAAGAAAATAACCTCAATTTGAAAAAAATGATAATGACTTGCTGACTGATTATGGCTTTTATGCATATGTCCTGTGGATATACTTTCCATGTTATTTCTCTGATGTAATTGTGTGGATTCTACTCAAAATAACAAGGTACAACTTGAGACATTCTGTAGTGGCTAGCTAATAAGTCCCAAGGATTCAAGTCAAGACATATATTAATTTCTCATTCTGTGTGGCAAATTAATATAAATTTGATGTCTAAAGACAAGAGAAATTTATTATCTTTCAGTTTCATAATTAAGAGTCTGGCATAGGTCTCACAGTTTTAAAGTGAAATAGTGTTAGCTCTTCATTCCTTCCATGTTTTAGGTGAATCACCCTGGTCTCTTTTAGCTCCTGTAGACTCATTGGCTCATAGCTTCTCCTTCCAACTTACAAGTTAGGAAATTTCAAGGCTGAAGAAACAGGTCAGAAAATAAGAACACATTCAGAACTTGCAGAAGACCTGAGTTTTCTTCCTAGAGCTGACTTTGGGAGATTCACAATCACTTGTAATTATAACTCTATTGTGTCTGCTGTCCTTTTCTGGTTTCCATGAGTAACATACCTTTGCTTTGTCCCTTCTTACATCCATGCACAAAGATACACACACACACAGAAATAATTCTATTTTTACAAGGATTTTTTTTCAAACTCTTCTTCATTGGTTTGATTCCTATATACTGTTTTAAAAATGCATTTATGATTAGATCTGACCAGCCATTTGATTTGGCATGATAGTCTTATCTTAAGATGTTTACTCTCATTTACAGTTGAAAAATCACATTTGCGCTACAAGGATCAATACTGACTGATCTCAGGGTTTATATGTATACATTTTATAAGGTACATAACAGAGAAGAAATGGCAGAAATGAAGTATGAGATTTAAAGATATTAAACTGCAGTTAAAAATTGTTGTTGATGTTTTTGTTTCAATTCTTTAGGCATTATTCATGGGCTCTTTGTTTTCTCATGGACGGAGTTTATTGAGATGTTTGAAGATGATCAGAACCAGGTATCTAACATCCACAAGGACTACAAACAGCCTGTTACCTTCAGATCTACAGATTTTTGCAGAATTCTGTGGCTTCTGTCTAGCCATCATTCTAGAAGACACCCACCTAAAATGTTTCAAGCTCTTAGACCTAATGGAAACCTATTGCTCAGTTAGAAAAGGCGTTTGCTTTGTAATTTATACATTCCTGTTTGAAACAACTTTAAATGTATATAGTTCTCTGGGTGTATTGCAAAGAGTATTATTTAGTAAGAAAATTTCATTGCAATACATTCAAGTATTTGATCTTAGTGAATGTGGCTTAAATTGTTTTCTTGAGTAGTTATAAGGGTGAAATGTTTGATGTTATACATATGAGAAATAAAGCCTCCTAAATTTTACTTATGGGGGTTATAAATAATAAGTAATACTAATTTATTCCTCCAGTACCACTTTTTAGGCTATTGGTTTTACAGTTTAAATAAGGTATACATTTACAAATATGGAAGAGAATGTCTCCAAAGTGGCAAGCAGTTCAGGAGATAGTGGTAGCAGGTTAACATTCCCTGACTTTCCCTCTGTGGAGTTTCTTCACATGTGACATTATGAAGAACAGTTAAAAATTCTATTTTGATATAGAGTTCAGGACTTGGGCAAGTGCAGTCATTACATCTTAGAACTAGAGTAGCATATACTAAATTCTTTAGACTCTTGGGAATATGAATGAAAGCCTTCATTTCACTTTTCCTTTAAAACAACTGTAAATATCATAGTGAGTACTGAGTTCTAGACACTCCAAGCAAAGCCTGTACTTTTTCTAAAAAAGAAAAAAAAGAAAGAAAAAAAACCAAACTTGCTTACCTTTCTGATTTCATAGATAGGGAGGGAAGCAGAGATCAAAACTAGCTCAATGTCAAGAGTCTTTCTTAGTTTGTTAAATTTTCTTCACTTTGGCTAGTGACTTAGCTATCAAAGACACTGCTAAGGCTTTGTGTGAAGAGAAAATATAACTGGAACTTTGATAACTAGTAAAAGAAATGTTATATGCTTAGATTTCCATAGCACCTTTACGTGGGGCACCTGCTCCTGCCTAGGTTCATACGATCCTTCCCACAGAAGACTATAATACTTCCCAAAAGATTGCTCTGCCAGGGCTCAGCAATAAATCCCTCTTCAGCCAGACAAGTTGGCCTTTATTTTCTGTATTGCCATGGGCATCTCACATGACATTCCCAAATAAGGTATTGGACTACAAGGCTGCTGTGATTACTAGTAATGACTTAACTGCTAAGGAATTATAACAGTATGAATAACAGTGGTTTGTACTGTGAATGTCCTAGCTACTTCACAAATGCCAGAGCAACAAATATAAAAAATGCTTCTCATTTGCCAGTTTGAAAGGAGTCAAAGTCAGAAGACTACAACTGCTGCAAATCTGTAAACAGTGATTGTTCATTCAACAGCAGGAACCAAAACAAATATGAAAGACGTGAGGACATTAGCAATTCTGCTATGTACAGAGGCAATTACATTAGGGATGTGAAAAAAAGATCAACATTTATATTCAAGTACAAGGCACTGGGAACAAAATGGCTTTTGCCTGAGAACATGTTAAATGGGAAATTTCAGTGTGTTTTGGTGTTGTGATGGTAGTATTATGATTATTACAGATTACATCCTTTCCTTCAAGTGCTCAGATTGGACATTATACAGTAATAGCATTGAAGTAAAAAAAATGTTAATTTTGGTTATATTTCTATCCATGTCCTTCTTTCCAAAAGGAACTTAAGGTATTCTTGAAAATCAAATATACCATTTAAAACAGATAAAACTAGCTAAAAGGAACAAATACATAAATGAGTATTTATTACACATGACATGAGATTAAACGAATTAAAGGCATGACTACTTATGATGTAATTAATATTTCTACTTGATATTTACACTTCCAATCATCATTTATTTATCCAATTGCTTTTTCTTCTGTTAAAGATTGGAGAATAAATATAGGCTTCACATAGCATTTTAAGTTAAGGCAATGAAGTTAGTATCATTCAGTTCACAGAAGGTGAACAAATAAGAAAATTTTTCAAATATAGACAATGAGTTTATGTTTCTTAGCTTCAATCATTGAAAAGAAAATAATCATATTGTCTAATGTGGGGCTTTTTATGCTGAAGCAAGTGAACTATAATTTACAACTGAGTAAACACTGAATTCTATGAATCCAAGGCAAACATTTCTTGTTTGATGAGCTTATTTTTAACCACTTAAATACTTCAAAATACAACCGAGTTGATGACTTTCATGAACTATCTTCTGACATTTTTCTCTCTTCCCAGATTTTGTCCATCAGAGTAATATTAATTGGATTAAATGTCTTCCTTTCATTACAACACAACGTGGCTAGTCCATTTCTCTGAACATCTATTCTACCTTTCAGGATAGTGTGCATCAAATGCTGTAAGATAACTCAAGAGAGTGAGCTAAGTAACAGATGAAGCTGTCTTTGGGATTGGGGTCTTTTCATGGTTGCAGTATTTTATACAGTTTCATTGGCATCTTGCCTACCAGATGGGCTACAGCCTGGGAGGGAGGTTAACTGTTCTACTTCCCAGAATGGTGTCCCCTCTCATCTTTTCCCCTTTAGGCTTGAATGTCAGATGCTTGCGTAGGGGGAAAAAGTACTTGCACTTGGGATTCTTGAGTGATTGCCAGAAAGGAATTGTCTCTGAGAATTGCTGTTTTCCAGGTTCCCATACTATGCAGTAAACCCAATTATCCAAGCTAAGGGTTAGAAACAGGAAACAGGGGTGGGAGAATCCCTATCCCTGGATAACTATCAACATGGATATCTTCTGAGAGGCATCAATAAAAGGATCTATTACACTTCATCTGATAAACTTAAGAAACACTATTGATATTCATAAAATAATTGTAGATCTCTGTAGTTGAACAGAGTCTATGCCACAAGATACTGAAAATTTTCTTGCGTTAGTCACAGTTATCTGGTTAATGTTTTTTTACTCCTGAAATTAAGTCAAGGGTTTAGAAATTGTGGGACACTAGATAAACATACACGATCATTTACTTTTGATGTCCATTAACTGCTTAATGATTTTCAAGTCACTGAAATCAGTTAAAAAATAAATCATGGCATGAGCAATTTATATGAAATTTAAATTTCACTGTTCATAAATAAAGCCACTCTGGAACTCATCCAGTGAGCAATCCTTTCAAATGTGACCAAAAGACACGCAAAACCTCAAATATTTGATAGTTGGTCCACAGTGAGAGAGCTTATAAATTAAAATGCTTGTTGATCTCTGAGCTAAGTCTTTACATTTTAACATCAGAGAACATATTTTGTCCATTGCTTAAGTCCCCTGTTTATTTTAAGCGAGAGAGTCCAGGACTGTTCACTGTTGCTCAATCTATATGCCTGACTTATGGGTGCCTGCACATTCAAAACAAGCATATGCTGTACTTGCAAATAGAAAATATAACATCCCAAAGGGATTTGTAGCATGTGATCTGGGCTTCTGGTGTTTTACAGAGAATTTGAACAGACTGATCACCCTATAAAGTTGATTACTTACCTGACATTCATTCTACTTATAATAATAGTTTAAGCTTAAAGGAAAGTTTGATTTTTTTAAAATTCATAACAACAGATATAGATACATTCCAGAAAAATAAGGAAGAGAAGGAGGAGGAGGATGGAAGAGGAGAAAGGCAGGGGAAAGAGGGGGAGGAGAAAAAAGGAGGAGGAGGAAGAGAAGAAGAGGAGAAGGAGGAGGAAATCCAAACTCAATGAATAAGTGATTGAGGACCACATTGATTTCTCATACAAAGTGACCCACACAGTGACATAATACATCGTTATAATGCTCTCTTTTCATATAATTATTTAGGTAGTCCTTTTGTTAGTGTTTCCAACCTTGTGATTATGATAAAGCACTGTACACAACTTATGAATTTTATGCCCAGTAGATCAGAATGAATATCTGTTTTTCTTCTTTAAAATCTATGCTAGAAGCATAGATTCTTCTAAATTTTCTTTGAAATGCCAAGGTGCAACTGGCACCTTGACAAGAAAAGAGCATATTTAAGTGAAGTTTAGAAGAAAACAGTCATACAATTATGACTAGCATAACATATTAATTAAACAAAATTAAATGTTAGGGGTAGCAAGGTTGCTCAATGGGTATTGACAGTTTCCATGTATTTCTGATGACCTGACTTCGTTCTTGGAAACAACAGGATTGTGAAAGGAGAGAACCCATTCTACTGGGCTCCTTTCTGGCCTCATGCATGCCATGTATGTGCTCCTCCTGCCACATTATGCACATGAATTACATATGTGAAATATTTACAAGTTTGTTCATGCAAGATGAAAATAAAATGTAAACGTATTTCAATTCTAGGTCTGAAAGGGAACACATAAAGGCCAGTTGTACCTTGACAGGAAAGGAGCATATTTAAGTGAAGTTTAGAAGAAAACAGTTAAATCTACCAAAAGTGAGCTGGTAAGATAAATACTTGCTGATAAAGCTCCATGCTCCGTAGCCTGAGTTCTATTCTTCATGGTGGAAGAATAAAATTGCCCTGTCATATTCATATGTATGGCATTCATGTGCAAGTACACACACACACACACACACACACACAGAGAGAGGCACACACACAATGAAAGAGAAAAACACTATAATAATTTGTATAGTTTATCTGATATTAATGAGAATTAAGTTGCCTGAGGTAGCAGATCTTTACTGTCAACTTGACTGACTTTAGGGTTGCCTGTGGGACTGATGAAGCATATCTGCATGTGTCAGTGTTACATTTCCAGGGGGTACTAACTGAGGTGGGCTGATGGCTTAGACAGAGGAAAGAGGGACAAATGGGAAGGGCAGTGAGGCTCCAGCACTTCCCTGACATCCTCTTCCTGACATGCCACCATGTGAAGTACTTTGTTCTACACACCTCCCCTAATGTGGCAATGGTGGACGAAGTTCTGGGAAACCTTAAATTCAGCAAGCCCCTCCACCTGTGTTACCTCCTTCTCCTCCTTCATTTCAGCACTGGTGTCTGAATCCAGTCCCACAATGCTGTGCTAGCAACCCAACAATGAGTAGTATCTACAACTCATTATTTGTTTTGTAGGTTTTTATTTTGAGCCAGAGCCTCACAGTGTTCCCAGGCTGCCTGTGAACTCATTCTGTTTCTCAGATAGTCCTTAACATTTTGGTCCACTCGAATCAGCATCCCAAATAGCTAGGCTTTCAGGTAGCGGCAAGCAGAGCCTGCCTTCATCTCTTCTTTGTCTTATTTCCCCTTTAATTATTTTATTTATTGGGATCTCAAATATTGCTCCCTCTCTGGCCCCCTCCCAAAGTTCTTCACCCCTCCCCCTCCCTTTCCCCTTTGCCTCTGAGAGAGTGCCCCTCACCTAGTCATCCCTCTTCCCTGAGGCATAAGTTGTTTCTAACAGGAATGTAATCCCAATGTTGAGAAAAGTGGGTAAAGGTGCTTAAGAAGAAATGTCCATTGGTTAGAAGATAAGTGAAAGTGGGTGGAGTTGCAGAGTCTCAGAGAGAAAGCCATGAAAGAAAGGAAACCTATGCAAGCATGCTAAAGACTGCAGACTAGAACATTCTGATCATGAAGAGACACTTCTAAGTACAACTTCAGTGAAATGGAAGGGAAAAGGTTAAAATCCACCTGCAGTAGATTGAGATAAGAAGGAAAAGTCAGAGGATTAGTCTTCTTGCTTGCTTTTTATGTTGTTGTTGGCAATATTGAGACCTGAAAAGACCTTGGTATGGGGAGAGAGAAACTAAGTGTGGAGAAATTAACAGATAACAGTTTCTTCCAATCGTAGAGCTGCCTTTTAACAGTAACAAGCAGCTCTACATAACAGAAGGAAAAACAACATTTCCTCCAGTTCAGAAGCAGATGCTTAGTGAAGAGAGTCTATAGTCATGCTCAACTGTTATTGGTACTTTATAAAACACGGATAGGAGGATAGTGAAGATGGAGGAGGAGTATCCCGAGAGAGAAAAGAGGTGTGGACACTCATAAGAGCTTACAAACTGAATTTATATCTACACAAGTGTTAAGTGCCCATTAGAGATTAGTAAATAGAGATTGGAAATGATATCAGTTCACAGAGCAGAGGAATTTTTCTAGACAGCTGCTGAGGCACCAGAGGGTGAATGGCTGAATGTAACTGCCCTTGGAACTTGGCCAGCAACGAAGTCAAGGGGTGAAGAGGACAGGAAGACCAAAGCCAGGGCCCGAATTGGTCATAGTGCCACAAAGTCACCCAAGGAATCGGAAAATTCTTGGCTGAGCCAAGAGAGTATAAAGCGCTGGATGTGAAGGGGACACAAAGGCCTTGAGTGAGAATGGTCAATTATGAGAGGCCTGTGAAAGGGGGCCCTGTGGCTGGAGGGGATTTCTTCAGTGAGGGTATGAGGCTGCTGGAATGCAGTAGTGAAATTAAAATACAGACTATGAAATAAGACTGATGGAGATGAAGACTAGACCCAAGAAAGGATCATCTGAGGTGCTACAGCAATCAAAGACTTGAAGTCGTGGGCGGACTCAATGTTCAAATCCCAGAGTATCTAAAAACAGGGATGAAAAGCCCGTCAGCAGTTTCTGGAGCTGAGAAGAGTGAGGAGTTACAGTAATTTTTTTTTCTTCACAAATTCTACAAGAGAAATTTCTAAGGGACTCTGCAAGTCTAGAAGCTGCAGGATAATGACTTAACTGTTAGAGACAAAATCTGTTTATCAACTCCCTGAGCATTTCACATGATCTCTTAATGTGACCTGGCTTGAGGTGGGCTTTTGGGATACTGATAAAATGTGAGCATCGCTATTCCAACTGCTTCATCAATTTAATTACACATATTTCTCAGAAATAATCTTAAACCTCCAATGATCCTTGGAAGTTTTGCTTTCTAACTCATACTAAAATATTGAGCATTTTTAATAACTTTAGAAAGCAAAATCAACGTTAATAGATTTCTTTGAAGCGATCTATTAAGCTAACAAATATTGTACAATGCAATTACTTCATGTATGACATGAAAGTTGAGAAAGCAGATTAGAAAACATCTTAAGGAAATCCCTTGAGTCACTTTGTAGATGTTTGTTCTTGGATATAGTTTTCAACTATTTATAGAAATATAGTTGAGTAGTATGAAAGTGAGTCTTCACATAAAGGAAAAAGTGCCGTGGAGAAATAGGTAATTAAAGATTGAACATGTGGACCTAGGCACTGAATGCCTTTATGAAGTTCTCTTTCTCTTAGAGAGTATTACAGATTTGGGTACAACAGATTCTGAAGTAGATTTTGTTTCCTGATTGGTATAATATTAACATGATTTATAACATATTATAATAACCATTGTCAGATAATCAGTTTTGAAAAGCACCAATCAAGGCACATGTTCCGTTTTATAGAACTCATTCTTAAACAGTAATGAATTATTTAAGTCCAGTTTTTGTCGGTGACCAAAATACTAAATTATAAAACTCTAAATCATAGCTGCGCCACCTACTGGCAGAACATTGTAAGACACCAGCAAATCCTCAGACCTTTTATCAAGCAAGCATATTTCATTACATAAAAATAACCTAGTTTACAGGCGAAAATATTAGATTTCTTGCTATTTTGTCATTAGGCTATCAACAGAAAATATACAGAGTCCAGAATCAATATAATAAAATTCTGGTCCATTTTTTTATGATGTAGAGTACAGCTTATATCTTCCCATGTATGATCTTCTCATGTCTTAAGTTCGCTCTTCATAAAGATATTGTTTGAATATGATAGCGTCAACAACTGTCATCCTCCATTTAATTTCTAACATTTTGCAAGTTTTGGAGCATGAGTATAAGAAAAGTCAGATATCAAATTTGGGGAGTTTGGTTGTCATATTTTATTTTTACTCAATATAGGAATGGCGAAAATCCACTGCTATAAAGCAGAGCAGCCGTTGCACGTGTAATCTTGTTAGTTCATTAGTTGATAAACTTTTGTTTATGAATATATATGTATGCTTACTTGTCTGGATGTCCACCAAAAGTGTGCAGGAGTCAACAGATTTATGAGGGGTCGGGGGAGCGGGCATCTGAACTCTGAGTTGCAGGTGAGTGTGGCCAGCTGATGTAGTTGGCTAAGAACCAAATTCATATACTCTGAAAGATGAAACAGAACTCTTAACTGGGCAAACACCCCTCACTGGCTCCTGTAATCTTATTTTTAAAGCATAGAAATTGCTTAGTATATTCAATACATATGTATTATATGCATATGTTTATATGTTGAGAATATAAATAATATTTTCTAATGAGAAACAGAAAGGGTATGGATCCCAGAGCATACGTCCACGGGAGGTATAGCTGGATCTTGAGGTAGGTCTAGTTTCATTTTCCTGAGGAACGGCCACACTAATTTCCACAGTAGCTGTACAAATTTGCATTCTTACCAGAAATGGATGAATGCTCCCCTTTGATTTTCATTTTCCTGGTAAGAATGTTGAACAACTCTTTAAGTGCTTTGCAGACATTTGATTTTCCTCTTTTATGAATTCTTTTTAGATCTGTGCCTTGTTTCTTTGTTTCCTCTTCCTCTTCTTCCTCCTCCTCCTTCTCCTCCTCTTCCTCTTCCTCCTTCTTTCTCTCTTTCTTTCTTTTTCTTTTATTTTTTGGATGGCCAATGTTTTGAGTTTTTTTTTTATATACTTTGGATATTAGCCCATATTGCATGTGTAAATTTCAACAAATTCTTTACAGAACTTGAAAGGATAATTTTCAGCTTCATTTGGAAATACAGAATATTAAAGATAGCTAAAACACCACAGAATAAGAAAAGAACTGTTAGATGTATACTGATCTCAAACTTTGCTACAGAGCTATAGTGATAAAAACAGTATGGTACTGTAACAAAAACAGATATATTGACCAAAGGAATAGAAAGGAAGGACCAGATCTACACACCTAAGTACCCTTGATTTTTGAGAAAGAAGCTGGAAATGCACACTGGAAAAAGACAGTTTTTAAAAAATATGCTGGTCAAACTGGGTGTCTGCAAGAACAAGATCCTTATCAACACAAAACTTAAGTCCTAATGGCTCTAGACACATTAAGTCCAGACACACTAAAAATGATTAGATAAAATGAGGATCAAATAGTCTTGAAATCATTGCCACAAGAGAAGACAAAGCATCATTAGCACAGGCACGAACACCAACAGTTAATACATGGGACCCATGAAATTGAAAGGCTTCTGCACGACAAAGGATTCCATCATTCAGACAAAGTGCCAGGCTATAGAATTCAAAAATAAAATATTTTTAATTACTGAATATGTAGTACTTTGGTCTAATTTTACAGTGTGGGGTAGTGATAAAGTATTTTTTCTGTGAAATTATACCATACTGACTATGAAAACTTAAAAATTTTTAATTGTTGAGAACGTGCCTTCCATTGTATTTGTCTATTATGCCTTGGTCTTTTTACACAGTAAATACCAAATATACCACTTTGTCATAATAGACTAAAATCAGAAAATAAAATATTTCAAATTCCTCATCACAAGGAATTAAAATGCCATTGTTTCTGTCTTTGAAGAAATTAATAGAGCGGGCTGAGGCTTTAGATCTGCATGTGCGGGGAATGAGTATCTTATGTGTGGGCATAGGTGTGGATTCTTGAATCTTGCTGGGCTGTTGTGATTCCTATGGAACCAAAGCGACTGGAGCCCTGGAGTCTTTACTGAGTTCACTCCACACACACACAGCACTGGGCAGGCACCATGGGGCCCAACCTGGCATGGGGAGTTCTCAGTCTGAAGTTCCACAGGGGCACAGAGATCTTGGATTGGGGATCCCTGAGCCAGGAGGTGGCTGGGGACTAACTGGTCTCAAGCCCTTGGCCTCTCAGATGCCACTGAGAGGCCTCGGAAGCACCAATACTGGGGACATGTGGGTGTGACTGGCTGGCCTACAGCTGAGAGAAACAGGAGTGGGGAGAGACTTGGTTATTGTACTCGCTTAGCAGACTTGGTGGTCCAACTAGCTTGCTTGAAGAGGCAGTCCCCCGTGGCTATAATGCAGAAAGGTCCTCCAGGTGGAAAGTTAGGCACAGTGGCTGCAGCTACAGTGGCTCATTAAAGGCCTTCTCTGTGTTTTCCCATGGCGGGGACCCAAAGACATGAGAAAGTCCATGCTTCCAAAAGGGTTTATTTACATGGTGGATGGTAGATGGATCTGGATGCAGCCCCCCCACCCCAAACTCAGGACAGACCTGAGTTAAATAGGGAGAGAGAAAGGGGGAGGGTCTGGGAAAAAATGTTTAATTCGCTATACCCTCTGGCCTTCAAGTATCTCATTAGTACGTAAATTTTCCTAGGGCCTGAGGCCTGTAGTCATGCCCTCTGCCTGTGTTCTTTGGGAGAGGCAGCACTGTCCTACGTGATTGAACAGTGCAGGTCAATGGAGTTCCACGCCACATGTTAGGAGCTTGAATTCTGGGTGTGTGGCCGAATAGATGCTCGTCCCTCACAGGCAATCTACACTTGGGTCTCTGGGCTATTTCCAGCCAATACTTTGACCAAAACCAGCCATCCTATCATGGTCCTACATGCATGGTCTTTTTCTAGATCCTGGCTTGATTCATGTGATTGCAAAATTAAAACTAAATAAATAGATAAATAAATAAATAAAATTGTAAAATAATTTAAAATTGTAAAATTTATACTAAGTTTTACAACATATTTCGACAAATGTCACATCTTAAAATACAAATATGGAGCAACAAGAATAGAATATAGGTACAATCAAATAATGTTTTTTCCAACTTGCACTAATCTCTACCAAAGTTGTATTAACTGGTGTTTATCTCTGTCGACTATGCTTTCTCATGTCTTTTTTGTTTTACTGTGATACTTCCAAAACTGAGTGAATTTCTTATTTAATTTCTTCAACTTCATATGCTATGCAATCATTTGAATGACTTAAATTGAGTCAAAATTTATTACGTTGTTCTCAATCTCCCCCCCCCTTTGTTTAATTGATAAAACTAGTCTGACTACTTTTCAATTTTTCAGGCATGGAAGAGCCACATTCCCCATATCCTCATGCATGTTTGGAAGATTTTTTTCTAGCCTTGATTAACTCCAGCTTATATAGAGAATAACACGATCTGCATACCTATCCCTCAAGCTTCCCATGTGTTACCAGGTCTCACAGTTCTTTTCCAGAGATGGCCAAAGAGAAGACAGAATGAAGTCTGTGACTATCCATAGGAATTGATGCTAGGCAAGAACAAAAGAAACAAGGTTAAGAAATTGGACTGTATTCAGTGGGATTCTTCATCTCATCTACCATTCCTTCTAAATGGGAAATAGAAAAGGAAAACAGTTCCAAAAGGGAAGGAATTAAGGCATACTCATCAGGTCAATTTACCTGATGCAAGTGAAGAGGAAAAAGTAGAAGTTCATAGTAAGCAAGTGTGGCCAAAGAGGGAACGTTACACTAACATTTCTAAAATTAAAGCACTGTTCATCCCTGAGATGAGTGAGGAGAATTTCTGAGACATAGACAAGTAGTATCTGAGCCATCTTACTTCAATAAACAACAGATGAGAAAAATATGTGGTTCCTCCACACTTCAAATCTGTTTCCATAGAAGAATAGGCAAAAATCAGTTTAGTATTCAGATTAAATATTGCCTAGCATAACAAGGTGCCCTTTAAATCAAAACAGCTAGGCTTTACAAAAATTAAATCGGATCAGTTAATTTTATTATGTGTGTGAAAGAATGATGAACTTGAAGCCAAAAAAGCAAGCTTATCAAATTAAAGTCTAAAAGTGAAAAATATATCTTTGGAGTTCCTCTTTAGGGTCAATGCTATTTCTCCAAGGATGTGCTTAAATTATGTTATTTTGTATGTAAGTACAATTAAAGAAACAATGCAGACAATTAATACACCAATACAATTTTTGAGAAATAGTAGTTCAGAACACCTCTATTTGGAGGTAGAGTCAGTGGGCAGCTGCAATGAATTTGTCATTTATTGCAATTATGATGTTGATTTATGATCTGTCTATACATATGTTTTCAGAGTCTTTACTTACAAGAGACATTATATTTTACTAAATGTTTTTGGAGATGATCATATGAAATTTTTTAACCCATGATTTTATATTGCAGTATTGCTTTTATTGATTCTCATACACATCTCCATTTTGTATCTCTGGGATAAAACAAATTTGATTCTTAAAATAGAAATAAAATATATCCTACAGTATATTAAAAGTCAAATATATATATATATATGTTCTCTTTTAAATAAGGAGATGACACATTTGGTAAATCTTACAAATGGCTAAGTTTTCACCAAAATTTGAAGTTTTCTTGAAAATTAAGGGAAGTACTATAATATCATTGCATGTTTCAGTGTAATATAGAGATAAGTGACAGAATATCTAATGGTCAAGATAGCATATTTAGTGCTTGCAATCAAAGAGTATAAAGTCCCAATGAGGAATAATAAATTAGGAATGGTGTTGATAGTATTCTAGACCACCAAGGATGCATTGACTGGGAATGGTTTGTGATATGAGAATATTTTATGAATTAGAAGTTATAGAGTATTAGGTTAATATTTTTCTACTTACGGTAGTTAATAGCCAGAACAATAGTAAAATCTAGTATGTGTTTTCATGCTCACTGTTTGCATATACATAGAGCATGTAGAAGAGTAAGCAGAACTCTCCAGATGAAACATAAGTTGAACTGTTCCCCAGGGTATGGTTTTCTAAGCTGATAATCCCATAAAAGCAAAGTGAAGGTGAGAAGTCTCTGAAAAGACAAGTGGTAATTATGAAATGACTGCCTTATTCAGGCTTAATAGACAACAGACTCTTATTCAATGCATAGTGCAGTAATACAAACTAACACTTGTAATTGAACTTTCCTTTCTCCTTTCAGTCAGCATGTATCAGAATTTCTATTTTATGTGGGAAAAATAAAACATAATTCCATAGAGGTTCATGATTATTTTTCATGTAAATATAACATACTGGATATATATATATATATATATATATATATATATATATATATATATATATTTGTGTGTGTGTGTGTGTGTGTGTGTGTGTGTGTGAAAGTGACTAATCATATAATATATGTGGCCTCTCATCACTCAAAGAATTTCCTATTTCCTCTGAAGCGAATGAATTAGGAAAGAGGGATTTCAGTTTTTTTGGCACAATGATACAGGATGAGGATTACATTCTTCCCAAGATAGTGCTAAGCACATTCAAAAACAGCAATTCCAAAATATTAAAAACCATAGATATCATAGTTCAAACTAAATATAATCCTTTTTTAAATTCATGTTTTCTGTTTTGCTTGTGTTAGTGATACTAGAGTCTTTTCCCTCAGACTAGTTCATAAATGCAAACCATTCATGCAGCTGAGCCACTGATGGTTTTAGCATACATGTATCACAGTAAAGAAAATGTTTTTAGATCACTTTAGCAAAACCAGGCAAAATCATCCCTTTCCTTTAAATATTAACTTATTGATTGTAAAAAATGATCACCCAGTGATCATGATGTTGTCAGTCAGATTGTTGCTCTTCAGAACTGGACGATTCCTAAATGCATCTTATGTAACTTTATACAAAAATGCCTAAAATTAGAAGTAAAAAGACTCAGAATACTGAGAAACAGATGTTTCTGAGCTCAGAGAAAATGTTTCTTTGAAAAGATAACCAGATATCGGACACTAAACTATGTAAAGCGTTGATCAGAAAGTCTCATTATCCCAACATTATCCAAAAAAGCTGGTAAATTAACATAGAAATACTTATTATAAAGTATCATAATTAGAATATAGGATGTCAACATATCCTATACCTATCCCACCTCAGAAATTGCTTGTAATATGAATGGATCATAAAGTACATAGGATACAAACAGTTTCTGATAAATTAAGGTCACAATCTCTATTGTGTAAAATATGGGAAGAACTGTAAAGACCTAAATTGTTGTCCACATACTATACATTTTACTGGGTTTTTAAACTGGTTGTTAGAGTTTATACATTTAAAAATTGCTTGTACATAGTGAATAAATTATTTGCAAACTCAAAAACATAAAAGAAAACTTAAAAATGCTAACTCTTTCATTTGTTTGGGAGGAAAATGAAAAAGAAAGAAAAGACCATGTAGGTTGAGAAGGGATGTAAGGGCTGTAACTCAGAAAGAGCAAGTACTTAAAGCCGAGTCACAGCAACCGCTCATTTACCTTTATAGGAAGCCAGCATCTTTTACACAGTCCCTGAGAGATGAAAGGAGGCCATCTCTATCATCCGTTAGTATATTAACTCACCAGTTCTCCCCAACTATTGGCTGACATTGAGATGTAGCATTGCTAGAGATTCCAGAGTGTATCACTTTGGAAAGCAAAAGCCAGTCCTTATAGTTGTGCTGGATGCTTTCCCTCAGCTCCTGCATAAGTAGAGACTCATCCACCTTTGCTCAAGTAAGGAGTACGAATTGCCAGAGAAAATACTGTTTTCTTTTACCATACTCTCAAGTATTGTAGGTTGGTGCCATTCTTCACCTCTATCAGCTACTGTTAGCAATTTTTGATTTATTAGTAACCTACAGTCTAAAAATAATGTACATGTTAGCTGAAAGAATTTGAGGAAGAATTTGAAATGCATCTGATTGGCACACCTGTATTATAAAATATAGGAATATTTGTTTATTTACTTGTGCAATTATGCATTGTGAAGGAAAATAAGCTATATTGAATTATACCTGACTAAGTTAGAGCTAGATACATGCAAATATAAACCAAGTAAGTAGCACTGAGTCAATATAAAACGTAAAACTTTAGTACAAAAGAAAATGTGAATATACTTGAGATGTCATATGGTTGATTTAAAATTAGTTTTTACTTAAACACCAAACATAAAGCATGCCATATTATACACACAGACACACACACACGCACACACATATGTACATGTACACACATACACACATGTACACCCATATGCTCATGCATAAACACACACACAGTAAATAATTCAAAGCTATGCTATATAGCACACATGCAAGGAAATAGCTCAGAAAAGGCATAAAGACTTTGATATTAACATATAAATTTAATACAGTCTTAATAGTGAATATTTTGTTGATAATATAATTCCTAGGAGATGATAATTAGCTGTAGATGTGAATATACATATATATGTAATGCTAGTAAGACTTTTGGAATTCTATACATCAATTGAATGCAGTCTGTAATTTTGCTTTTTTGATCTGTCACTGCCATCTAGTGGTGAACTCAGTGGTTTAACAGTTTTTCCTGCTGTGGTTCTTTCCGCACAGGGTTTCTCTGTGAAACCTTGGCCTTTCTAAAACTGACCAGATTGGCCTCAAACTTACAGAGATCTGGTTGCCACTGCTTCCCAAGTTCAGGGATTAAAGACTGTGCTAACACTTTCTGGCTCTTTTTTTTTTTAATAAGGCTAGTTTAAAACTTTTATTGATTTGGAATGCACATGTAGGTCCTTAATATATATGGTGCTCTCAGTAAACTGAGGTAGAAATATGCATCCTATCATACTTATCTATGACCTAGTCACTTCCATGGTTTCTACACATTTCCTTTGCTACTTACAAGATATAAAACTGTGGTTAACATGAGCTTGGTAAGACAATTTTCCTAAAGTCAGAATTTCCCAAATAAGTAACTAAGGGAGCTATGTCACATTACGCTGTGAGGGCTCAAAGGCTGAAGAGCTGTTTGTAGCTTTGGTGTTATGTTAGCTTAACTCTTATCCTTTGAAGAAATTCCCACACACTTGTAAGACATTGGTTCATTTAGTTTTGACAAATCATTTGGATGCTAATATGCATGACTTACATGTTACCCTAACATTTGGTTTCAAAGAGAGTTTCCTATAGAAGCAGACAAACACATTTGAAGTGATCTGGAAGCATACACTTTAGATAGAGCAAATGAAACCAGGAGCCATATACAAACTCTTCTAGCTGAGCAGGTGTGCCTTCTTGAAGGAAGAGGTGATTCCAAACCAAAGCAGCTGTGAGCAGTTTCAAAATAAGCTCTCTTAAGTAGAGAGACCAAGTGTTTCTTTAGAAATATATTAAAAGTTAATAAGCTGAGTTCTATACCTTGCTTAAAATGTTCATAAGGCCAATATTGATGGGTTAGTATCCTTCCTCTGAAATATGTGTCTCTTTAGAATGTTCTTATCAGCTTCCATCAAACTCGGTCAATTGGGAGTGCACTATCCTTCTGAAGTAAGGCCATGCATATAAGAAGCTTACTGTGGCTTATTGCAATTTGTGTCTAAGAAAAATAATTTTTCTTTATATGATGAGAATTGACTTATAGAAACTTTGAAGCTTCCTAGAATTCATCTATGATTAATACTGTGTATTATACAAAGGAAGCAACTCATTGAAGAAGAAACTTAAACACACAGATGAATAACCTCATTAGAGATTATGCATTATTGTACATTTTATTGAAAATGATCTCTTTACATTAAGTCAGACTCTAATCAGGAATTATGTAGTTGGTTTTAATGACCTACTTTTAATATTGGTTTCAGGCACATGCAAAGTACATGTGCACACAAATGGATGATCAAATTCTCCAAATTTGTCTGTGGGAGGCTTTACTCTGTTAAGGAGAATCCCTACAGTGCTAAAGTGGATGCATTAGAACTTGCTGCTCCCAAGAAGATTGTAACCCCATAGGAAGAACAACAGTATCAATTAACCAGACACCTCAGAGCTCCCAGGACTAAACCACCAACCAAAGGGTATACATGGGCAAGGTTCATGGCTCCTGCTACATATGTAGCAGAGGACTGCCTCATCTGGCATCAATGGGAGGGGAGGCGCTGTCCTGTGGAGGCTTGCTGCTCCACAGAAGAGGGATGCTAGAAGGGTGACTCAGGGTGAGTGTGTGGGAGAGGAAACACTCTCTTAGAGACAAAGGGGAGGTGAAGGGGATGGGAGGTTCCTGGAGGGGAGTCCAGGAAGGGGGATAAAATGTAAACAAATAAAATAATTAATTAAAAAAAGAACTTGCAGATCCCTCAATAAGGTTTCCAAAATTCCAAATTAAATTCATTTCCAAAGCTTTTTGTAAAGATTTTCAAAATTGTATTTCTCATTTACAGCTAATATTATCATCTTAGTCTCTCTCATCTCATGTTGTTTTGTCGTTGCTCTGTTAATTGAACACATCACTGGGTCACTGGGCATTCCAAGCACATAGTCTATGATGAAGCTATTACCCTGGACTTTTGTAGAATTCTCGTTACAAAGTTTTTAGTAATAGCAAATCATTTGAAAATTGATAAAGAATTATTTGCATGTATTACCTTTAATTTTAAATTGATATGTTTTGAGTTGTAGTTGCCCTTAAATATCTGTCCATATACACTCTTCAGGAAGCAGTCATCTTCACCACACAAAAGTGGTTAGATATATAAATATGTTTTGCCAAAGCAAATGCATCAATTTAACAAGTTTGCACACCTGTTTTATTAATTTATATAATAAAAGGATTCTCTAGCAATATGCTTTCTAAATTGCATACTTATCAGTATATTTTCATCAAAAAATGTTTAAGACACATGCTTCATCTCACTGCATGAAACATATGACTATTTAAAAGTACACAGCTTTATAAGTAGAGTTATGTCTTTTCTTATAAACACACATGAGATTTTATTTTCACCTAGGAACATTTCTTTACTGATTAAATGATCTACTTAGAGCTATTAACATATTTATATAAGGAGTAAGTATACCATTTAAGAACCTTATATCCTTATATATTCATCAAAACTATAGTGAGGTATCACTGTTTATATGTATGTATGTATGTATGTATGTATGTATGTATGTATAACTAAACCAAATAGCATGTGATAAATGGGTAGAGGAGGAGAGTGCTTGTACACTTTTCATGACAATGTCAATTTACTTAGCTAGCATAAAAATAATAGGGAAGTTTCTCACAGTATTACAAATAGAACCTCTTCATGACTTAGCAATCCAAATATTAGGAATATATTCTAAAGAAGAGCTTATTCCAGTGATATCTATATTTCTATGTTCATCATGTAGTTAAGATATGAAAATAAACTAGATAGCTACCTGCTTATGAATGGATATGGGGTATGTATGCATAATAGCTTTAATTTTTTTCAATAGAAAGAACCCAGCCCTATTACTTGAACTATCATAGATGGAACTGAAGAAAATAATGCTAAGTACACACTTTAGTTAATTTTCTGTTGCTCTGATAAAATACTTTGACACTTAAGAAAAGTAGGTTTTATTTTAACTAAAGGTCCTGGAGGGACTATAGGGAAGTCATGGGCAAAGTCAGGGAACGCATGGTGGCAGGAGCAGGAAATTTTCTGGTCACATCTTGTCCACACATAGTGAGCACATATATGTGTGTGTGTATCTCTCTCTCTCTCTCTCTCTCTCTCTCTCTCTCTCTCTCTCTCTCTGTCTCTCTCATACACACACACACACAGCAGAACAGAGGAAGGAGGATGCTATTCTTGCTGAGCAGTGACTAGCCATAGGTGGTCCCCAAAGTCCCTCTGTTCTCTTAAGAAGCTGACTGATTCTGTAAAGCAGGGTTGTTTGACTTATTGGTCTTCCTAACTTCAGGCCTGGCCTCTGGGTGGCCCACATAAATTAGTACTGGCTGGGATCCTGGCTGGGGTCCCAGAAAGGACTTAGGCAGCCTCTTTCTCTTACAGGTGGGTGCAGCTGTTCACTGCCACAGCCAAAACTTTCTATGTTAAGCAGAAGGTTCCAAGATGTGCCCAGAAGGGGACTGCAGGACAGATCCTTTTCTGTGACAGTAGCTGAATGTATGTATGTATGTATGTATGTATGTATGTATGTACATATGTGTATATGTGTGTGTGTGTGTGTGTCTGTGTGTGTGTGTGTGTGTGTGTGTGTGTGTGTATGTGTATTCAACTTGTTCTTCCAAGGCTGACAAAGAATCAGAACAAGACAGAAAGTGAACCATATAGTATTTATACGGACTGGAGTGGAGCTCAATGACCCACTTTCTCTAGACAGACCATGCCAAGTAAATTTCCAAAATTTCTGCAAATTGTACCACCAGATCAAAATCAAGAACTGAAAACATGAGTCTAAAATGATATTTCATTCTGTTTTTTTTAAATGATTTTCTATGATTTTTATTTATATGCATTTGTGTCCACATATGTGAATTTGTTCAAGTATACATGAAGCACAGAGAGTATCAAGTCTCCTGGAACTAGAGTTAGAGGCAACTATGTGGGGCCATGAAAGGGTAGCTTGGATCCTGGCTGGGCACAGGCCTGGAACCCTTGAGCCTAGTGGGACAATGACAGGTGTTAGGCCATACCCCCAGGCCCCAGGCTCCTGACACTCCATTGACCCATGATTTTCAGTCACATAGGGCAATACAGCCCCTTCTAAAAGAAGTTTGTGTCACCCAGTACAGGTAGATGGCAGGAATACAGGCCCCAGCCTCAAGAGATTTACATACTAATGAGATACCAGAAGGCCAGAGGGCATAGCCAATTAAGCATTCTTCCTCCATCCTTTTTTAACTCAGGTATGCCCTGAGTTTCACGGGGTATAACCAGATCCATCTACCATCTGCCACGAAAATAAAGCTTTTTAGAACTCTGGACTTTCTCATATCTTTGGGGCCCATTGTGAGGAACTATGGAGAAGGTCTCAAATATCCAGCTGTTGTCTAATCCCCTGTGGAGGACTTCTCTATGTTACAGCCATGGAGGGCAGTGATTCAACCAAGCTAGACAACCCTGCCAAGCGAGTAAGGTAACCAAGAGTCTCACCCCAAGGGGCACCACCAGAGCTCTCCCTCTTGACCCTCTTGGTGTGCGGGCTGGTCCAGCCCGCATGCCCCCAGTCTCAACTCTTCCGGAGCTTTCAGTGGCACCTGGGAGCCCAGGAGTCTGAGACCAGTAGATCCCCACAAGCCTTCTTGTCCGGAGGTCCCCATTCAAGAGCCTCCACAGGACCTCAGACTGAGATCTCACCACGAACCTCTCCACACCCGGGCTGAGCCCTGCAGCGCCTGCCTGGCACGGTGTGGAGTGAACTCAGTCAAATTTCTGTGTGCTTTCGACTCTCTGATGGCAGACACTCGGGAACCACAACACAACCCAACAGGATCCCACATCCATGACCACGCTTGAGTTAATCATCCCCTCACAACTATGCACTGCTCTGTGTGGGTGATGAATCTGGGACCCTTGGTATACACACACACACACACACACACACACACACACACACCAAGGTAATTAACAGTAGTGTTTACAGAGACTTTGAAAATGTATTCCCATATTTCTTTTCAGATATTCAGTTTGTAAACCTATGAAAAAAATTCTAACTGTCTTTTGTCATTGTTAGTTTTTCTTGTCAATTCATCACAATCTCAAATCACCTGGAAAATTTTCACAATCTAGAATCATTGGGACAATTGTCTAGACTAAGTAATTCTGTGGTCATATCTGTGAAAGATTTCTTATTCTGAGTAAATAGAGTTGGAATGGCACACTTGAATTTGCACAGCATTACTTCAAGGTTTGGGTTTTAGGCTGAATTAAAAGGAGAGAATAATCACTGGCCTGCATATATCACCTCATTGCCCTCTGTCCTCTACTGTGGATATAATGTGGCCATCAACTCAAAGTTGTAGCTGGCTTGAC
The DNA here is from genome assembly GCF_004785775.1 of Grammomys surdaster. Taxonomy (NCBI): domain Eukaryota; kingdom Metazoa; phylum Chordata; class Mammalia; order Rodentia; family Muridae; genus Grammomys; species Grammomys surdaster. The sequence goes on from NW_021621467.1 coordinate 4,948,712, forward strand.
TTCCTGCAATGATGGACTATAAAATGGAATAATGAGGCAAAGAAGCCCTACTTCTATCAAGTGGCTTTTGTTAGATTATTTTACCACAGAAATCGAAAAGGGAATTTATACAGATATGAAGATGTAATATCTCATTCATTTGCATATTTTTATTCCCACACATTTGTCTAAAATAAATAATACAATATTCATATAATGCTTTTTTTTTCATAGTTCTGAAAGGGTTTTATTGTCATGGCGGATGGTGGAGAGATCTGGGTGTACCCCCTGTGAAACTCAGGGCATTCCCAAGTTAAATAGGGAGGGAGAAAGGGGGAGGATCTAGGGAGGAATGCTTAATTTGCTTTGCCCTTTGGCCTTCATTAGTACGTAAATACCTAGGGCCTGAGGACTATAGTCACGCCCTCTACCTGTGTACTTTGGGAGGGGCTGTAATGGCCTATGTGACTGAACAAAGTAGGTCTATGGAGACGAGACTGTGTGTCAGGACCCTGGGTTCTGGGGACATGGCGGAACTCCTGCTGGTTCTCACTTAGAGTCTTGGAGTTCAAGGCCCATGCCCAGCCATGAACCAGGATACCCTTACGTAGTCCCACATCTCCTCCCCTTTACTTTTTTAAAAAAGGGGGTCACTGTGTCATCTGTGGTAAACATTTTAGATGAGGAAGCCAAAAGAACGCACTATGTAGGCCAGAGGGGTTAGCACAATTAAGTTACAAGATAAGGGGAGTTGAGGGTAGGGGTTGAGGGCAAGGGATCATTGAATCAATTGAATACATGTGGTACAATTTGAGGGTAGTAATAGCTGCCTAATTTAGATAGACATTATATTTTCCTTACAAATATGTAACTTTAGCTATTTGACTTTAGCAAAAGAGTTCAACTGTAGCTGGAAAATCTGGATCTGTCTGTAGGACTCAGTGAGCGTCTTGGTATGTGTCTGGAGTTCAGCATGTGTCTCTGAATCTCAGCATGTGTCTCTGGGTCTTCAGTCAGATGGTGTGGCTGGAAGAAGGCTGTAGCTGGAAAATCTGGATTTGTCTGTAGGACTCAGTGAGCGTCTCTGGATCTTGGCATGTGTCTGGAGTTCAGCATGTGTCTCTGAATCTCAGCGTGTGTCTCTGGGTCTTCAGTCAGACGGTGTGGCTGGAAGAAGGCAGCTTGGCATCCTAGGCAGGTTCCATGAGGTGGTGTTGTCTCTGCTAGACTTGTGGGAGCACCTGTAGGATAATTACAATAGGGAAGCAGCACCCAGGCAGGGGATGTCTGCAAAGGGTGTACAGTAAGCATTAGGCTACTTGGGAGCAAGCACATCATGGTATGCCGATGAGATCCTAGAAAGGCAAAGGTGTTTGAGGAAATTTTATTCTTTGAAGGCACATTTGAGTCTGTTTTGGATGGCTGAGGAAGAAAAGGAAACTAGTTATTAATCAAGGTTTGAAAAATGGCGATTTCATAGTTGATTTAACCTGTGGAAGCAGATTAAATGAACTTGATCCTTGAAGAAGTCTTAAAAATTTGAAAAAAATGTTGGACTTATATCATAAGAGAGCGAAAAGGAGACATTTAAACAAAAAAGTGAAAACTTTTGGGTTGAAAAGAATGAACACTGTTGTTTCAGTTGTTCCTGTTAGGGAGAAAAAGAAATGTTTAAACAAAAAGCAAGAAAATTTTGGGTTGAGAAGCATGAACACTGTTGTTTCAGGTCACAATGGAGGGTTTAGACGCAGTGGGGGAGGGGCCTGCTCTTCCATGTGGTGGCTGGGCTGCCTCATGGTGGCTGGGTGCTCTAGCAAAGAAGCCAGGGAATTGCCCATTTGTTTTTGTTTTGTTTTGTTTTTTAAGAATCCTAAATGCAGAGAAAAAAAAGGCCAACCTTGAGGAAAAGCTCAAAGTAAGAAACAGGTGTTTGATAGGAGAGTCAGAAGGAATAAAAGACTGTATAAAACTGAGCCATGGCAAGGAGATATATGGAAGCTGGCGTATAGCTGGCAGCTCCTAGGAGAAGCTTGCAGGAAGCGAGCAGTTTCTCATGGCTCAGCCTGGAGTTTTTAGTTTCGAGAAAGAAACTGTGAGGTACACAGGGGTGAAGGGAGCAGACTGGGTCTCAGACCCGCTGCTTCAGGCAAATCACCTGGCCTATAGCTGGCCACAAATGACATAGAAGGTGAAGGGGTAAGGGAGCAAGCAGGGAACCGGCCCTATTGCTTCAGGCAAGCCGGCTGGGCTGTAACTGGCTGAAAATGGCAGAGGAGTGGGGGAAGTCTAAGCTAGGCTAGCAGGCAGCCTGTAAAAGACTGATCCCCTGGGGAAAAATCACTGGGGACTAGAGTTTAGAGCCAGTGCTTCTGAGGAGCTAGCAGGCAGAGTACGAAGGCTGACCCCTGGGGGAGGGGCAGAGAGCAGAGATTAGGGAGCCGGCGCCATCATATAATGCTTTAATTGTAAAATTTACTTTTATATCATTGACTTGTAGGAGGAGGAGAGATTCCTGTGGTCAGAGAAAAGCCTAAGAATTCTTAAATACATACTTGTCTCATCAATAGAAGAGATGTATGATCTGCTTTCTGCTCAGAAGACTAGGAACAGATATGGTTAATAGCATGATGATCCTTGGTCTATCTGTGTGACCAAGAACACACAAGATTTTCTCCTAGACCATTCACATGAGCTTGTTTACCTCAATCTATAGAACTTATCTTTATGGAAGATGTTACATGTATTTTAGAGAGTTTTGATGTATTCATGCCTTAAGATTTGTTCTGCACATGGAATTGAGTTTATTATCACAATGAAGCATTTTCACTAAATTTTCTGTTCTTAAATATTCCCAAAATAAGCTATATGTGGATCAGACTTTTAAAATTTGAACCAACATTAAATACTGAGATGTACAATACCTTCTTGCATTTTATGGCTCATTATTCTCTTGGCCATGATGGTCGATGAGATTCTTGGAATTTAATATGAGAGAATCATTGTGCACCATTAAATATTTAAGATCTACTATGTAAGTGAACTACTAGAGAGAATTTTTGAGATATTTGCATCCATCATATGTATGACAATAGTGTGTAATAAAGAGGAAAACATGGGATATATATATATATATATATATATATATATATATATGAAGATAGCATGATAATATTTTTAAAGGGACAGTATGAAAAAAACTAGAAAATTTATCTAACTTACTCTTTAAGGGCTGGGATCATAGGCAAATTTAAATTATTTCCTATATTAGGTCAGATTAATATTTTAAAACCAATCATGTATTTGTGCTTCAGTGAAAATGTCCAATTAACTTTCCATATTGATTACCTAGGTTTACTATTCTCAAATGAAATCATTGATTCCATAATTATTTATTTAAAGTGGCTCTTAGCAAAATATAAATAAAATTCTAATGATTGTTATTCATAATAGAAAACCATATATTTTATTTTGTGACAATTGAACTTAACCCTAAATAGAATTAATATATATAGGCCTGGTTTTTGTGTTTTATTTTTCCTGAACACTGCATATTTATAATGACTATGGATGGTGTTATTTACTTTTGAATAGTTTTGACCAAGAGAGCTGAATCAGACAAAATTACTTATTTTGGCTCACAGTTTCCGATATCTTAGTCTATAGTTGTCTGGTTCAATGTATGGGAGCAAACATCATTGTGTCAGGAACTGGTGTTAGAGATCATCCATCTAATAATAAATGGGAAGCAAGAAGGTGCCAAGGGCAAAGTATATGCAAGAACTTACTTCTACCTATTTCCCTCAGCTATGAAATTTCTTAACTCTCCAGAGTTTCCCAAAATATATCCATTAGCTTTGACACTAGGTTTTTAATAGATGCATATGGGAGAGACATTAAAATTCACACAATAATATAAATAAAGATAAGATTTGAAACATTTCTATCTGATGCCTAATATGTAAGGAAACTACTCATGCTTCAGAGCAATAGTTCCTAGACTGTAGGCAGAATTTTTTAAAAATAAAGATTTATAAATTTGTACATGTGCCAAGTACCTATAAATGAAAATACACATCTCAAGTCTGGCACAATATTATCTTAACTAAGATTTATAATAATAGTATGAAATACTTAATTGACATAAAAAATGAGATGTGTTTTATATTAAAGCATCTCATTGGGATTTTTCACTATTTTTTATATATGCAATGTGAAGTTGTAATCTCAACATAGCCAATCACAATGAGGTTTTATGTTTTAAATGAACTGTAATTAAACTATAGTTAACATAAGGATCATATATGTATATTCAAAATGAAATTTTTTTATTCTCAGCACTGGAAATGATACAACAGTGATAGAGGAGAAGAGCCACCAGGGCTGACTATTCTACTGGCTTCTGTTGCATGTGGAATTTAAGGTAGTTTTGGAAAACACAGCATAAACAATGAGAACTATAGGAAACACAATAAGAGTCTTTACCAGAGACCAACACCATCTCTTTCACCCAGAAATTAATGTTTATAGAATACTCTCAAAATGATGGTTAAATAAGAAAACTATCTTTGAGAACTATAGAAAGTTTAGCCCAATTTAACTCCAAGTACTCATGAACTAATACCATTTACACAAACAAGACTTCTGTGCCTCTCTATGTGTATGCACACTGTGCACACTGTGCTTGAAAAGTTTCTCCAGCACTCTGGAAATCAATGTATTGATTGTTATTTCTTGGTTTGCTTATATAATTTCAACATGAGGACGTAGCAGATGTTATATTTCCTGTGGGAATCTCATTTTCGATATTCTATGGCAGGAATTGTAAAGCCTGTATACTAAATGATGAGTATTTAATTAGCAAAGTCTTTACATAAGGCAATTTATATATAATTTACACCAAATCTTACAGAAGAATCAAGGATTAAGTGGATCCCAGTCAAATTCGAGGAGCCTATCTGTATTGAGGCAGAGTTGAAATGCTGATGAACATAGTTTATTATTGTTTTTCTTTAATTTGTTGTTGATGTTTACTTTTGGCCTCATATTGTGCGTTTCTTATTCATTCTGGATTTCAGCTAGCAGGAGACCTGCTACCAAAGTGCTCTGATTTACCCCTGACCCTTGCTGTGACTATAGATTTTGTAATCTAAGTCAATTTCTCTCACAGCAGGAATTGCTGGTAAAATATTTCATTTCAGAACAGAAAATTGGTTAAACTCTTCCATTTTGAGTGTCCAAGGGATATATATGGGAAACTAACTTACAAAACACTTCTGGTCTCAATATGACAGATATACACATTGAAAATTCAGTTGAGATACAGCAGGTCATATGGTCTACAGACTCAATCTTGTTTTCTAACCACTTTTATTAATACTTACAATCAACCAGGCCGTTATAAGAATACAAAGTACTGGTTATGCAGAAAGCCAGATTACTGCACACCATAAATGCATTGGGCACGGCTATATGTTTTTCTAGTTTGTGAAATTACACCAGCTGTCAGGTAACCAAATGAAGCATATACTCTCCTTTTTATAAATGAATCTAAGAGGTAATTTTAATCTAAACTCTTAGATTGATGCAACTTTTCACGTTTCCTTCAAGTTTTGTTGTTGTTGTTTTTGTTTGTTTGTTTTTTGTAACATGCTATCATATTTATGAATGGATAAAGAACCAAAAATAGAGCTTGCTAATTTTATCAGCATCTTAAATACAGTCTAATTTTTCTCAAAAGTTGTGGGGTTTTTTTGTAATTGATATATTTTTTTTCAGACTCAAACTCTATTTGAACTTCTCCTGATACCTGAGAGATTCCAAGCTAAAAGATGACAGTGATTGGCACACAGTGTTCAGTTTCACTTCTGACAGATCCCAGACATGTGTTGGTTTTGCCAATCATACTTATTTAGATGTGGAATAAAGGCAATGAGGGATAGAAAGAGAGTAGTTGAAATCTCAGTGGGGCAGGAATTGCTTCCATGTGGTCAGCATCCTGAGGCAGAAAATGGATGCTGTATCTGGAATTAGCAATAAGAGCTCCAGAAGTCCATGGCTGTTAACAGCACTTTGGTGAATCAAGATTCAGGGAAAATCCTTAGTATATACAACCTCAAACTGGCTCTTTTACCTTATCTGTATTTGATAAGTCTCTGGTATCCTTTTACAAATCCCCGCATCTGCCATACTTTTCACAGTGGTTTTACTTGTCTTTCATTCAGAACCTTTTCTCAACAAAATAGGCTGCATCAGGAAGACAATGTTTAGTTATGTAAAGAAGAGTATAAATGTTGTCAACTATGTAGTTTTATAATAAATTTGATGAAAATGTCATATGACTGTTCTGTACATGTCATGAAGAACCTAATTTTAGTGAAAAGATGATTTAACTGGGCCATATATAAGAAGACTAAATTAAGATAGCTTTTTTTTCAAGACTAGCTTGGGCATTGATGTTTATACATAAACTGACAAATACACAAATGTTTAATTATAATAGCCTCACTTCACCTGAAATAATTATCTAGTCACATAGTTCTCTTTTCATATTCAAGCCAGAAGCAATTGTGCTTTTAAGTTTTTGTGTGGTTGATCCTCATGTGAATCTCTCAGATGGCAAGCTTACTGTCATCCCCCGCAATAAGTCACATATAAAAACAACTGCCATAATTATAAACACTATATATGAAAATTATGGAAATTGTTAGTGAAAGTAAGGAAGAAAATCTCAGCTTCAGAAACCAACACTTGTCCAGGCTAACTTGCAGTATTTAACATACATCAATTCCACAGAATAATGTATCAAATAAGAGTGACTTTGGTAGCATGGGCAAGAAACTCATATCTTTAAATGGACTGTTGAAAATGAAATTCTAAGAACTTGGATGTCAACAAGCAAAAAAAAAAAAAAAAAGGAAGAAGTGGTGACAAAAATTAATTCAATATCATGCCAAATATCTTAGTCAGGGTTTTACTGCTATGAAGAGACACCATGACCAGGGCAACTCCTATAAGGGGAACATTTGATTGGTGCTAGTTTACAGGTTTAGTGCTTTAGTCCGTTATCATCAAGGCTAGAGCATGGCACAATCCAGGCAGGAATGGTGCAAGAAGAGCTAAAGGTTCTACAGCTTCATCTAAAGGCCACTCAGAGAAGACTGGTTAGGAAGAGGATCTCATTGTCTACCCCTACAATGACATAATTACTCCAATGAGACTACACCTACTCCAACAAAGCCACACTTCCTAATAATGCCACTCCTTGGGCCACGCATAATCAAATCATCACATTTCACTCCCTGGCCCTCAAAGCTTGTTCATACACATGAAACTTTGGGGGCCCTACTTAGCTACAGCATAATAAAAAATACATTTAGTCCAACTTCCAAAGTCCCCATAGTCTATAGCAGTCTCAACACTGTTAAAAGTCCGAAGTTCAAAGTCTTTCCTGAGATTCATCCAGTTACTTAGCTGTAATCCCCAAAGCAAGACAGGAAACCAGGTAAACAAACTACAAACTCTACATCTCTGTGTCTGATGTCAAAATGGACTTCAGTTCTCCAACTCCTTTTTCATCTTTGCTGACTGCAACAAACTTCTTTCTCTTGAATTAGCCAGTTAGCAGATTTTCTCAACAGCTATCCCATGGCTCTGGCTTCTCAAACATCTTGATGTCTCCAGTGCACCTTCAACTTAACAGCTTCCTGTTCCAATGTCTGGGATCCACACATGGTTAGGAGGGGAGTCTCGTTGTCCACTCACACAGTGACACACTTTCTCCAACAAGGTCACATTTACTCTAACAAGTCCATACGTCCTAATAGTGCCACTTTCTGGGCCAAGCATATTCAAATCACAACACAAAATAACTCCCAATTATAAAACAATGAACAATCTGGTATGTATACATATGTATATGAATTGGTTCTTAATAAAAGTCATTAGAAATTTGAAGGTTTACAAATCTTTCTCTTTTTCCTTCTCTTTTGGAATGTATTTGTGACTTTTCAATTTTGAGCCACTTAGAGAAAATAGAAGGATTTTTGTAAAACAATGATTTAAAAGTCTGTGACCTCATGAAGCTTAATAGTTTACATTTTTTATGGAGGAATTTTGATTCAATGTAAAGTATAAAATGTACTCACTTTCAAAATGATAGTGAGTAAGATTTGATGTTTCTTGATTTCTAAGGAAGCCTAAGGCCTCTCAATAGTTTTATTAACAAGTTTTTTCTCTTCATGGTCATGTGTAGTTTGATGACACATTTCTAATTATTAGACACATTTCTAATAATTTTGGTTCAATGATTGTGTATGCTGGTCTGTACCCTTGCTATATACAGAATATTGGTAACCTTGAATTTAATATTTCTTTTCAAACCTTATACTTGTATATAACATATAATTATCTTTTATAACTAAAAAATATACATTGAATTATCCAATAAAATTCTTACTGTACATAATGAAAGATGAGAATTTTAATGAAACCAAGATTTAGAAGTTAATTCTAGTGGTCATAAGTAGAAAATACTTTTTTGCCTATATTTATCATGAAGCCTAGTACTCCACAATGCACAATACATGAGTGTAAATGCATATTTTATTATTGATAAAAAAACTACTTAATTAGTATATTAGACATTTATAATATATCATTAATTAATGTTACTTATTAAAGTAAAGCTTAGCAAATAGCGCCTTTGATAAATAATTTTGATGTAGAAGTTAAATTTAAGTCCGCTGAGTTAAAATTTTCAAATATCTGAGATAGCCATGTTTTTATTAAGATAAAAGTTTGTTTAGTTCATAATGATGGAAGTTAAAGTACTTGCTTAGCTCTCATGAAAAACATTGATTGATGTCACATCTTTTTTTATATAGCAATGGTCTTACACATGTAACAGTAGAGAGAGAGAGAGAGAGAGAGAGAGAGAGAGAGAGAGAGAGAGAGAGAGAGAGAGGTGTCAAGCTTTTAAACCAATCCTCTTAGAAAATTACCAGAGAGTCCTCTAAAATATTGCTTTATCTTTTATTTTTGTAGGAACAAAACCAACAATACTTGCTAACGTATTCAAACAATGATAGTATGCTTCAAGCATAGAAATTTCAAAGGCTTTATTGACTGTGAGGGTATATCTTTAATTGGAGAACTAGAAAGGAATCTTAGCCATTCTATTAATCTGGACACAAAGAACATACTATCCTAAACAGAAATATGAATCCTCTGTATATACAGACAAAACCCTTTCACAAAGACATGAAAGATGCTGCTTTGTAAAGATCAAAGAAATTTTTGGCTACAAAAATAAATTAATAAGTTATAAGCACAGATATCTCTTACTTTTGTGTTTGAAGAAGATGTACTACAAGGAAATATTGCTAAATGTATCTTCCTCCTCGCTGCCTTCTGTTTTCTTTCTAGTAACTTTAGCATTATGAAACTCTAAGCCACATGGATGAGAGATCTGGGCATCATATTTGTTTATTTCACTATTGTTACTAGCTCAAGTGTCCAGCACAAAATGATGCACATAAATAAACATTAAATGAATGAAAATAATTATTTTAAAAAAATACAACAGAAATAGGGTGAAGTGTTTACAACTGTGGAAAAATACACTGACTTATTTCCCTTAAAGCTTATTTTAAAAAGGCCAAAAAACAAAAATATACTTTACAATTGCTCCAGTACCTAGAGGCCTGTTGATAAGATAAATGCCTAGCAGAGACAATATTCATGAGACTCTTCCACACAAATGGAATGCATACAACTTTGTCAGTTTTACAAAGCAAATCCAATTAAAGTATGTGAATGTTCTCTTTTGACATTCTTTTCTGTGGGGAAAACAGTGGCTGAGTTATAACTGTCTATATGAATTACCACAGCATATTTAAAATAATGAACATAACTGAAAATTTTATTACTTTTAAGCATCATAAAAGTTAAAAAGACTATTATAAGAGTTGTATATTGCTATTGCATGGTGGTAGAGGGGAGTGAAATATTAGTAAATGTATTTTTCACAGATAAATATGAGTTGAGAAAGACTAATAGTATTTGATGAGATCACCTTGCTTTTTAATATATGGACGATCTCTTATTCACACAAATCAACTTAGTGCAGAAAATATCCTGTTGGCTATTATTTGAATCTTCACATTACTGAATATTAATTAATAATATTGTTTAATTTTGAGGTCATAAATAGCAATTTTTAAATTTATCTACCTTCTAGATCTTTCTTCATTTTTCACTTGAGAAAAGAAATAGTCTATGGAAAATATTTAGCTGTTTGTTTTGGAAAATAAGCAATTGCTACATAACACAACAGTTACCACATAAGTGTCATGAAATACAATAACATGGTTACCAAAAGAAAATGGCTTAATTTTATTTGCTTTGTACATATAAATATTTTCCACATGAATAATTTCAGAATTTCTCCTGATTTACAGAAATGCACTAACACCATTTCTTTCTAGTCTTTAAAAAACTTAAGATGTAAGATTTTGGTATCAGTCATTGCTAAAGTGTGACTGCTGAGGGGAAGCCTGTTCTGCCATTTGATGCGGTCAAATTTCTTTACTGCAATTCACAAAACTACATGGACACTGTTCTCACCTATGAATAATATTGTTTTAAGGAATGTAAATTAGAATGCATTGGTATAACCCAAATATTAGCTATAGTGTTCTAACACTAGGAAAAGTGATCCATAAACTTGAGTTCTTAACATAATAACTTTGCTGCAGATCTACACATTCTTTCAATGACATTTCTGCCCCTCTTTTACAAAGACACTGAGATGTTTCTGAGGCTGTCATTTCCTGCCAGAGTTAGATGAAGGTGCTTATTTTGACTTTCCTCCTTAAGAAACAACTGTAATTGATTTTCTACATTACTTGTTTAATCATTTCAATGATATCCCCCTGCCCTCAGTCATTTATTTGGTTCTATACTAGGTCTCTGGGCTCAGCTTCTGGTTCCTGGCAACCTAGGAAGTATTATTTGTGATTCTCAGTATAAGACTCAACATAAAGCTCATGAATGTGGTGTTCTTGGAATGATCCTGTATCAACTTGAAGTTAAAGGGATACTATTTGCTTTACAAACTAGATATGTTCTATAGACATTGTAATTTTTTATTTTGCTCATATGTTTTCTGCTTTTATAAATCAATTCTGGTTTTGTCCATGATTGGATTTAAAATGTTTATGTAAAATATATTTGTATTCACTTAGTAATATTTCTATAGAAAAATAATTATTTTTATATTACAGAAAACATTAAAAGGATGACGAAAACTACAACTGTTTTCAACATTCTAGCAAAATCAAATTCTAAACATATCATAAAAATGAGTCTGCTTGGTTTCACATCCAAAAGAATTGGTATGAAAAAAAAAAAAAACTCTCTTAGGATCAAGAAGTTTGAAAACAGATGTATATGAGTTATATTTACAAACCTATGCTGCGTCCTCAAGACTTTAATATATACATTCTGTGTGTTTCCAAAAAGTTAACTTTTGAGATTTTATTTAAGAATTTTAAACTCTTGTGTTTTTTTTTCCTCCACATGTGACTAAGTATCCAAACAAGACCAAAAGATCATTGCTTATTAAAAATTTTCTTGCTGGTCTTTTAAGTTTTAACTCATTGTCATATATAAATGTGTAATATGCAAACTGAAAAAATGTAAAAAGTATATTGTGATGTCTATTTCTAAGAAGTTTTGTGACTAAAACATAAAACTAGTAGTAATCTAGTAGTAGCAGTAAATGCGCTCACAAGTTGTGTAATTCATAATCTTTTTGGAGATCCTAATCAGAAATAATCTTCTCGTTTTCCTCTTTTCCCTTCTCTTGTCCCACTGCCCTTCCATAGAAGTCTTAAATCTTTATATATGTATGCACTTATGCATATTACAAACATCTGTTATGTCAGTAGTGTGCATTGCTGGGAACTCACTACTTCATAGGAAAAACTGAGCTCACTGTAATGAAATGGAATTTAACAACTGCTTCCACATAAAGTGACAGAAATGACAAAGCTGACATTTATTTCTTTCTCCAGTAATTAAATCTGGATACCACTTGAGCAAAATAATTCATATTCTTTCCCTTTTATTAGAATCTTGAACATCTTCTTGTGTACATATATTTTAAGTATCCATCGTTTATCCTTTTAAAATAACCTTTAAAAAAAAAGAAGTATGGTGCTATAATTTTTTTAAAACTTAATTTTATTTTTGTTGTTACTGTTTCAATAGGTGCAACATTCAAGAAAATTAACTCAATTTTTGTGACAACTGATACTGGAAAGTGAAGGCTTTTGAAAGATTGAAATCAGGTTATATTTGAAGTGGAGATCAGTATATCAGTTACAAATGGTATGCTGTGAGTGATATATTAAGATACTGCTTACTAGTGTTTTGTGCAGGCTATATTCACATGTATGAGGCCAGAGATATTTTGGAAGTAGAACAGTCCTAATCAAACACATAGCATTTCTTGCAGGATGATATCCTATTAATGTATGAATCACAAGGGCTACTTATGGACACTGGACAAAAGGTGCCACATGGTATGTGTTCACTAATAAGTTGGTATTTGTCAAAAAAGTAAAGAATACTCAGGATACACTCCACAGAACTCAAGAAGGTTAACAAGCTGAAGGGCCCAAGTGAGGATGCCTCAATTCCACTTTGGAGAAAGAAGAAAGCAATCACAGGAGGAGGTGTAGAGAGAGGGAGAGACCTGGGTGGGAGAGTGGACAGGAAAGGATAAAGAGGAACATGATCAGGTATGGGGTGGTAGTGGAATGTGACTGAACCCCTGTGGGCCACAAGAAAGAATAAAAACAGGCACCCTTGGGAGGTGGTGGGGGGAACCCTCTAGAATGTACCATAGACCTGGAAGGTGAGAAACTCTCAGGACTCAAAGGGGGAGACCTTGGATGAAGTGCCCTACAGTGAGGAGGGGGAACTTGTAGAGTCCACCTGCAGTAGAAAGACAGGACATCAAGTTGAGGAATGAGGTTGGCATCCAACAGTCAAAAATTCTGACTCAGAATTGTTCCTGTCTAAAAGAATTGCAGGGACAAAAATAAAGAAGTTCCTGAGAGAAAGGAGGTCCAGTGTCAGGCCCAAAGTGGGGTCCTGCTCAAGAGCAGGCTCCAAGGCCTGACACTGACGCTATGCTGTGCTTACAGAGAGGAGTCTAACATGGCTGCCCTCAGAGAGGCCCAGCAAGCAGCTGAAAGTCAGACGCAGATACTTACACTCAACCAATTGTATGAAGTTGGAGATCCCTGTGGTTGAATTAGGGAAAACCTAGGAACATGCACACACACACACACACACACACACACACACACACACACACACACACACAGAGAGAGAGAGAGAGAGAGAGAGAGAGAGAGACAGAGAGAGAGAGACAGAGAGAGACAGAGACAGAGAGAGGGACAGAGAGAGAGACAGAGACAGAGAGACAGAGAGACAGAGAGACAGAGAAACACAGAGAGAGCTTCGGAAGCAGATGATGAGGTAAAATGTTGCTATATCCCTGGGAGGAACCTAATGGAATTGCCTATAAGCTAACATTCATCCCTTTTTGTTTTGTTAAAAGTGAGGAAATAGGATGGAGTTATGGTGGGGCAGGAGTGAATGTATTGTGTCTTTTGACTTTTACCTGCGGATTGGGGGTGATGTCATCCCCCCCAATTCCCATTTCGGGAACCCTAAGAAAATTGGGATACTGGTAAAATCCTTGGAGAGCTGGTTGTTTCACTGCTGACTAAGCTGTGGGACCATTTCGGAATTGGAAAGTGTCTATGAGGCTAGACTGGAGGACCTGTGTATAGCTGCTCTGGAACCGTCCTGGATACAGATCTCAAGAAAACACTTGAAGCTGGCAGGACACTGGAACATACATGCATACATATGTTAGAGACAGAAGATAAAGTTAAGTAGATTAGGGAGAAAAAATTGTTCTTATCTATATATTTGAAACTTTTAGGCCATTGGTCTTGGTAGTTGAGGGGAGGGGAGTACTGAAACCAGGAAATGGAGCAGGAAGAAGACCCTCTGGAATAGGGAATAGGTGGGAAACTTAGGTTATTGATTGACAGGGGAACTTATCTGAAGTCGACTTGACCCACGAGAGGTGAATCAGAGTGGATTCCTGAAGCTCACAAGAATTGTTTTAAGTTCACGGAAAGAGGAAACTTTTAGACATGTTAGCATTATCATAGTAGTCTGTACAGAAACTGATAGTGTACAGAAAGGCAGTAAACACATATTTGTGTCATAGTAGAGGCTTGGGAAATATTTTTTTTCTTTTGTTGTTAAAAGCATTGCATCAACACCCCTTAAAGGGAGTTCAGAGAAGACAAAAGCCTTCTGTGGGGCAGAAAAGACAAAAACTCACCTGATTTTGATTTTCAGTGTGACTACAAACTATGAAAAAGAAGATTCTTCCATCTATACAGAAGACTAGATGTATATAAATTTATATTATATTAAAAGTATAAAAGAGCAACACTCTTAAGTCTATACTTAAAAGACAACCAGAGGAAATTTAAAGTCTTGAACTTGTGAATATGATAGTGGGTTGTATATCTGAAGGCTTTACCAGAGTTAGACTAATAACTTATCAAAATTTGATAGATCAGTGCAAGAACTCTGAACTTTTGACATCCTGATACAACGGTGGCAAAGTGAGCTGAAGAAATTGAAAACATTTCTTCATTTCTTTTCTATACCTTAAATCACTTTTTTACCATCATGTATGCTTTTACTTGCATTTACCAACCTTAACTCACCTCATTAGACCTAGGACTGTTTTGAATCCTCATAACTTAAGTTTCTGTATCTTCAGGCCTTATATGACCTTTACATCTTTTTCCTATTCAATTATTTACCATGAATGAAACAGAGATGGTTGATCACTGGGAGTAGTCACTGTAAAGTGAGTTCCTTTTGGTAAAGAATAGTAAAAATGTTACATCTGAACCCTGTTTACCTTTTAACCTGAAGCCTGTGAGCAAGGCAAACCTGTTTGCCTTTTTAAATAAGAGACCTAATAATTTCACTTAACTAATGAATTAATTAACATGCCAACACTGTTGTAGCTTATCTTGGGATAAGAAGCTAGTTTCTTGTTCGTTAGCAGTCAAGTTACAGTTAGCTCAGTTGTCAATACGATCAGAGATCCAAAAGGATTAACTATAATCTAAATAGCCCATATTGTAAATAAAATGTCAGAGATTAGTTCACAGTCTAGTACCTAGATCGTTGTCCTCGATTCTTGTGGTTTTCATGGAACTGAGGGCAGATTCAATGTTGCACCATCAGGACCAGAAGACAAGAAGCATCCTCTGTGGAGGAGAAACATGGGAAAGGTTGACTTCACCTTGCTTTAGGTAACATGGGACAGTTAATTCTCCAGGTGTCTTCTGTGTATCTTCAGTTTAGGCTGTGCCCTGACAGCAGATTAGGCCTTGGGGCAGTTATGTCCACTGATTAGTGAACCATATCCAACTGGAGTCCTTTGTCATTGTGACCACATCTTCTTGGAGACTTTGGGGTATCACTGTTAGGAACTGGGAGCCCCGTCTCAAAAGGTCAGTTTAGACATATTAAATGCCATATTCAGCAGGTCTCTTAGGTATTTGGGGGCTGGTACCTACCAAGTATATCTGAATTAAACAATCTTTGTATGTTTTTAGTTGCTTATTCTACACTGTACCTTGAAAACATAAAACAAAATGCTATCTAAGGCTTAATCATGTGCATCAGTTCTTTTCATGACTTGTATGGTTTTCATAAAATGGTTACAAGTCTGGAGACATAGCTTAATGGGTAAAAACGAACTTTTTCCACAATTGTTACAAACTGCTGAGATTCCCTGAACCACAGGATGTAGTGAAATACAAATGTAATTCTAGAACTTCTATGGTGGAATGGAAGTGGAAACGGGAAAGTAATCCAGAAACCCATGGGCTCAGCTAGCCAGGAATATATGGCTATGTGTCAAAATAATAGAAATTGCCTTAAAACAAGAGGGAAGGTAAGAATAGACTTCCAACAGTTGTCTTTTAACCTTGGCACATGCTCACTCCATTGAATGTGCTCTCTCTCTGTCTCTGACTCTATCTCTTGCACACACACACACACACACACACACACACACATATACACACACACTAAATTAAGTTAAACTAAGCTGAATTAAACAACTGAACTAAACTAAACAACTAAACTAAACTAAACTAAACTAAACTAAACTAAACTAAACTAAACTAAACTAAACTAAACTAAACATAGATACAAAACTGTACTGAATTCTGTGAATTTTCCCAAAAATTTCCAAGCCTGAGTGTGTCTTGGCATTCTCTATATTTTTACCTTGGTGATTAGAAATGAAGACAAATGGAAGCTGGCATCTAAAGTGAGGTCAGTGTTGATAAGCACTGTTAATTTGTGAAGTCTCTGCTAATTCTGTGCAGCCAGCGTCAGAAATGCTAGGCAGACTTGCTGCATTTCCACTCATTTTTTTTTCTCAAAGCTCTTTACTCTGCCCTGAAAATTCTGTCTGACAGTCTCTAAGGCAGCAGTTCTCAACCCATGGATCACACACCCCAAAGATCATAATGAAAGGGATGTTTATACTACAATGTATAGCAGTAGCAAAATTTCATTTATGAAATAGCAACGAAAATAATTCTATTGTTGGGGGACACTGCAACATGAGAGACTGTATTGTAGGGAAACAACATTAGATAGACTGAGAGCCTCTGCCCTGAAGGTACCCCTTTCTAAAGTTTTTGAAGCAGAGTGACCAGACTCTGCTTTCTGATGGTCAGTGTGATATCCTTCATGATATAAGGCAAATGTAGACAGTATGTCAGAGCAATCTTCAAAGTGATACAGGTTGAGAAAATTAACTAAGAGCTTCATAGTCCCTCAAGAGCTCAGGCACTGACAAGAACTGTGGCTTTGGAAAGCATTCTAGACCTGTTTACCCCAAAAGTAAGGTGGTTGACCTGAATGAACTTTATCATCCTTTGACACACTTTGGTGGGCATAACCTTTTAATTTCAATGTCTTTGTTTTCACATGCACACCTAGCAGTCAATCTGAGTGATCCTTATCCAATTATAGTAAGTAAATCATCTACAGAGACTGAAGGGGACCTCCCCCCCAGAGAAGAGTAATGGGTGGTTGTGAGTCATCCAGTGTGGGACCTGGGAACTAAAATCCTTTGCAAGATCAATATTTCTTAGCCACCTTACACCACACATTTTGATTCTTAATACTTTTATATTCCTTTTTTCCTTGACCACGGTACCCCATACCCTCATTCATATATGTATTTGGTATCCTATTTCTGTGAAAGGCAGTGAATTAAACTTCTTATGTTGTCCTAAGCGTTTCCTACTATCTCTGGGAAATGGAGAAGTTACTCGTTTTTAGGTACTTTCCTATCTACATGTCCCTCATAACTGTTTAAAGATATTTGTCTATTCTGGTCAGTCCTCTTAGTATTATTATCATATCATCTAGAGTTAATAAAATACAAGAACAGCATTTGGCAATAGAAAAGTTGTTGATTTTGAGTGATGTTCATCTCAAGATTAGCAGTTTGCCAACGATTTGTTCAAGAACCTACAAAGGATGCATTTTCTATGCAAGAATTTGGCATACCATTGAAATCAACATTTAAAAAAAATTCTGACTTCCAGTATGGTGTACCCATCACTATGGTTAGGAAAATATTTTTGTGAAAGCTTATTTGATCTTAGATGTTGAGACATATCAGTGGACTTCGTAAATAAACCTGCAAAGTGAATTAAGGTAGAATTTACCTTTTTGTGTTTTCACAATAACAATTTATCTCAATGCTAAATCTTTAAATATTTCTGGGTCAAACAAACAACTGAATCTATTTCACAGATCTTTAATATTCTAATCTCTAATGCAGATGTAGCCACAAAGGTTAGAAGTTGAAAAACAAGAAGAGCTTTCTGTTGATCAGCAGGCTGATTTCATAGCTCCACATTAAGCTGAGAGAATCACTCACTTTTGTTTTAAAAAAAGAATATTTTTCACTTTTCCTTTTTAAAGTCTCTATTTTATGGCATGATTATTATTGTGAAGTAAAATTAAAAAAAAGTCTTCATTTTAAAAATTGCTGAGGAGAGGGAAACAAAGACAAAATCATTGATTTATAACAGTGAGTTGTAGACTTGGAAAAAAGAAAACAAGCCAATAACAGTTCCCTTTATTCACCATCAATGCAAATTACATCCTTGTTAATGAGATTATAAGACAGATATTATGCTCTTCTAAAAGTGTGTTCTCATAGTTACATGGCCATTGCAATTCTACACTCTTCTTGAATAACCATTTATAAGACTATCTTCATCTTCTAGCTACAGATTTGATTTTTATGAGTATCAAGTTTTCTTGGCATTGAATTTCTGTTACATTGCAACCATAACATAAAATTTATTACAGTATAACTCTTTTGTTAAGTGGAATCCTGAGTCTGCAAAATGACTTTTGATAGCACACTTGAGGAATGCCAGAAATTTTAGACAGATAAATGTTTTTTGGTATTAGTTGCTAGAAGTCATAACAGGGAACTTTGTTTTATAAATAAAAATTTAATGGCCAATAAAAGATGTATGGGAGAAAGAAGGTAATTTCACTGTATGAGAAATCTGAGTCAAATGTTACTCCAGATTTTTGTTTATCACCAAAATGTTATTATTTCAAATGAAATGTGAAAAATATGTGAAGTCTCATTTATTTTAAACTCGGTTACAACCATAGCAATAGATCACATTTACCTTCGTTTCTTTTAAAGTCACAGTTTTGTGACTAGGTAAAACTAATCCTTCTTGACCTCTATGTATCTCTCATTCCAAAATAGATTCTAGAATAATGTCAACTGATATATTATAGAGCTTTGTATCATTTGCTTGTTTATTTATTTTATATGCATTATACAAAGCAACTGATTAGATTTTTAGTGCACATGTTCTAGGACTAGGAACAGAAAAAAACTACAAATCTTCCAAGGTCTTATTTCTGGCCAAGTCTTTTCATATTATATTAGTAGATTTCTCAGTTTTTATTTTCTCAGATGCAAACAAATTATGCCAAATATCTGAACCTACCATCACTTGTTTTATACTTTTTTCTTTTTGTTTTCTTCAGCATCTCTGTCACTGAGAAGACTTTTCACAGTAAAACTAAAGATCAGGAATGAGTAATAGAAAATTAAAAAAAAAGTTTCAATATTCTCTGTCCAATGATAAAAGAAAGGTGAGTTTTTAATTGAAGTGTTCTTTCAGTAAACTTCATCAGTTACCTACAATTAATTAGTGTTTCCGTCTTCCCACAACTATAATACATATTCATTCAGAGGTGGCTGAGCACTAGAAAAGAATGAACCCAGAATTAAGTAATTCCCAACTCTAAAGGGTGGAATTGGAAAAAATCATTCAAATGTGCAATATCATGTGATTTCATCAATCTACTTATGTATAATTAGATAAAGAAATAAGCTTATACCCAGGAGACATACTAAAAGTAGATCAGATCAACATAACCTTGCTGGTTTGGATGACATCAAAAACTACACCATTTATTTAAAAAGGCTATCCCAAACATGTAAAATGTACATGTTCATCTAAGCATCTGTAACATCACCGTTTCTAAACAGCCATGTCTTTATTTTTTATGGACCAATTAATGGTTATGTTACATTAGAAACTAGATCATAACATTAATCACTATCTCCAATATAAATTTTTGCTATGTCTATTATATTTATATTATTTGTTTGTTCTTCCTGCACAACAGCTGTATTTTTATTTATTTTTTCCCTGTTGTTTAGGATTTAATCCAGGCACTCAGGCATGTGGATTGAGCACTGTACCTTCAAGCTGCTACACATCTATTCCTAACCTGGGTAAGCTTATTGGACAAATAATTTGTCCGACAGCCTCTTTTTTTTTGTATCCCAAATTGCTATAGTAGTGGCTGCTTACTTTGATCTGGCTTTACAGATACATTTGAACAGAGATAAGTTCTTATATTTACCATTTTAAGGAGGCATAATTGATGCTACTATTTTTTTCCTTTTTTAGAGATAAAGTATCTCTGTGTAACAGCCTTGGCTGTCCTATTACCTGCTTTGAAGTCTGGCTTTTGACTCACAGAGTTCCTCTTGCCTCTGCCTCCTTTTGCTGAGCATAAAGGCTTATTCCATCATGCCTGGCTCTTCCATGCTGTCATTAAAATAGCACTTCATTAAAAATAGTTTATCTGCTTAATGATTTAAAAGCACTGGAAAGCTTAAGCTATGAGTACTTTTATTACTATTATTATTAAATTATTTTATTTATTTACATTCCAAATGTTGCCCTCTTTCCCTGTACTCCTGCCCAGAGTTCTTCATCCCCTCCTGCCTCCCTTTTTCCTCTTAGAATGTATATCCCTACCCACCAGTCTCACTGACCATCCCCTCACCTCAGCCCCCAGCATTCTCCTTCCTGGGGCACCAAGTCTCTTCAGGATTAGGCATATCCTTTCCCACTGAGGCCAGACAAGGCAGTCCTCTGCTACATATGTGCTGGGACCAGTAATGGATCAGCCTCTGTATGCTCTTTGGTTGGTGGCTTAATCTCTGGAAACTTTGAGGGGTCTGAGCTAGTTGATATTGTAGTTCTTCTCCTAACTCTTCCATAGAGGTTCCTGACCTTTGTTGAATGGTTAGCTGTAAGTATCTGCATCAGTCTCAGTCAGCTGCAGATAGAGCTTCACAGAGGATAGCCAAACTAGGCTCTTGTCTCCAAGCACAACATGCCATCAGTAATAGTGTCAGTGTTTGGTGCCTGCACATGGGATGGCTCCCAAGTTGAGCTAGTCAATGGGTTGCTTTTCCTTCAGTTTTTGCTCCATTTTTGTCCCTGCATTTCCTTTACATGGGAACAATTTTGGGTAAAAAATTTTGAAGATGGGTGGATGGCCCCACCCCTAAACTGGGGTCCCTGTCTATCTACTGGAGGTGGTCTCTCCAGGTTCCATCTCTCCACTGTTGGGCATTTCTGCTATGGTTAACCCTATTGAGTCCTAGGAGCCTCTCACATCTGAAGTGTCTGGGACTTTCTAGAGGTTTTCCCCTGCCCCAACACTTCAATACTACATATTTACATTCATTCTCCCAGAGAGAATCCCAGAGAACAATGAGAATGAATGTAGTCTTTCTTACTTAGCATTTGAAAAGTTAGAATGTTAAGTAGTCAAAAGATCTTGAGCTAGAATAGAATCTAAGTTCTTGATAAGCCACACATATGCCTTCCTGTACTTGGGTTTTGGAGGCTTCACCTTAAAAGTTTTTAATTTCTATTTTATTGGTCAGTACACAGGACAAATTAGTTTATCAGTGAAACAAAGGGGATTAAGGATATTTTCTGGTAGTTAAACCACTGGTTTGATAACTTATACTGGATTTAACACTTTTACAAAGCTCATTAGCATGTTACATTCTCCTAGAAATTTCTATAATAGTAGAATAGTTACTTGAATAGTCACTTTGAACTCACACAAACATATATTTAAATAAGAACCACCATTTAATAGTATAGAATTTTATGCATGACCCATTCAAGCAATTATTTAGATTTCAAAAATTTTATTAAATATCCAAAATATTTGTTACATATATAGCAACTGCAAGTAAATACTTACTTTGATCTATTAGACACTATGTTAACTTTGCCGTTTAATAGAGATTCAAAACCAACTGTGGCTTTAAATTGCAAAATGTTTCTTCTACATGCTAATTCAACTGAGTGTATTTGGCTTTACACTGCACTATGGATGGAGGGTTTTGAAAGCACAAAACCAAAGTAAATTTTATGTGTGATTAATGACATGGTTACAAAGCCCACAATTAATTTCATATGTTCGCTTTCACGTATGTTGAATACTATTAACCAGTGTGTTATGAAATTTTAAGGCATTTGATCATGTAAATTTTAACTGTTAATTTGTATGGATACTAGGAAAATGGCTGGAAGGTTGCTGGGGACAGCATACAATGACAAGGACTGCTTGCAGTAGACTGGGATGGAGACATCTCACAAGCCTGTAGCAGCAAATTGTAAAGAGGATGGTGTCTGGGACCATGAGAAGTAGGAGACACATCCCTCCAGGGGACCCACCATCTGAAATAAGGGACTGCCTGCAGTAGGCCAGGACGGACACTTCTCAGTAGCCCGCAGCAGCTCTTTGTAAAAAACAGTTGTTCCCATTTCTCCTAACCTAAGCCCTGGACAACGGCTGTATAGATTTCATTTGTGCGTGACTGTTTTTCAGTTGGTCTTGGTGTACATAATTATTCTATTATATCTGACTTTCTTACTTCTTTCTCCTTTTGCTCTGGTGAATTCTGTGAAACTAGATGTTCCTTAATGTAATGATTTTTAAACAATTAAAAATTGAGGCACAGGTTACAGCACAGCACAGTCCTAATGGCCCAGGTACATTCTGTGTGTTCTCATCTTGGAAACAGTGCAATAGCTGCATAATGGTAGTTCCAGATTAATGCTTGACTTGCAAAGAAAGTTTGAAGAAATTATTAGAAAATGAAATAGAGCCAACACTGGGAACCCAAGAAAGCAAAAATCTGTCGAAGTTATGAAATAAGTTCTGCATAACATTTAAGAGTGGTTCCTAGATAATGAAGTATAGAATACATAAAATCTTATACTAGTAAAACTAAGTCAAAACACTGGGACTCTTAGGAGAGTCATTGTGTGCAATGCATAGAAGTGGAAAGCTAGTGGAACTATTGGGATAAGCATTAATTTGATTCTTTCTGGCTACTGTTTGGCAGCTTTGCCCATGTCATTTATCATTAGATCTTCACAAGAACATGCAAGTAGCTGACCTTGGAGCTCTGAGCCCTGAAGTATAATAAGTTAAAATTACAGTTTAAATAATGATAAGTTTGCCGTTATTATTTTGGCTACAGGCCTGGGAATAGGGAAGCTTGAATTTTGGGGGAACAATTGTAATTCGTAATTCTTTGTGGGACGTGGTTATTCTTTTGAATTTGATTTGGCAATGATTATACAATGTTGTGGGACTGCATGAGGGTATCCTAGGTCATGGTTGAGCAGGTGCCTAGAACCCCGAGACTCTGCAGACTCTGAGTGGGATTCTGCGTGAGAACCGGCAGGAGTTTGGCGCCACCCAGAATCCAGGATCCTGAAAAGCAGTCACGGTCTCCATAGAATTACATTGTTCAGTCACATAGGCCAGACTATAGGCCTCAGGCCCTAGGGATTTACATACTAATGAAGGCCAGAGGGCAGAGCAAATTAAGCATGCCTCCCCCAGATCCTCCCCCAACCCTCCCCCTTTCTCCCTCCCTATATAACTTGGGTCTGCCCTGAGTTCTGGGGGATATGCCTAGATCCATCTATCATCCGCCATGACAATAAACCTTTTTGGAACCAAGGACTTCCTCGTGTTATTGGGGCCTGCCACTGCCAAAGCCTCTAGGCCACTGGAACTATAGGGTTCCTCCTGAATGTGGGACATGCTACAACATGGAAGCCCTTCCAGGGCCCAACCGCTGTGGTGGCCTCTAAATTTTCCCCACACAATGTCTTTTTTTCTACCTGCTTTTGGAGTATCAATAAAAGACTGGGGCAAGAAAAAGGCGAGAGAGCTTGAGAAGAACGAATGAAGAGTTGATGAAGAGAGAATGTGAAGAGTGAGTGAAGAGAGAATATGAGGTGTGTATGGACAGTGTATGTGTGAGTGAAAGGAGCATGCATGTGGTGTGTGTGTGTGTGGTGTATGTGAGATGTGTGTGAAGAGTGTACGTGAGAGTGAGAGGGGAACACATAGAGGTGTGTAGGAGTATGGGCGTTCAAGAAAAGAAAAGTTCACAGGACAAAAGCAGAGTGTGCAGGAGAATGCAGAGTGTGTGCAACCTCAAGCTACTAGCAGACAAGTGAGAGAAAGAAAGCAGAGAGTGAGAGAAAAGAGAGAGATAAACTTTAAACCTTGAAAAATTGCCTGTCAGCTTGTACTAAAAAAGTAGTCTGTGTATATTTACTATGCGCCTTCCAGATATCCCGGCTTCCAGTTGAGAATTCTGATCCTGTGTCTAGGCTAGACGCCGGCAGAAAGTTATATATTAAGATAGTAAACAACATTGAGTTATATTTCCTAAACTTATCCATTACATTTTTTTTTTACTGTGGTATACTTTCATTATTAAATATAAAGAGACATTTATACTTATTAAGCAAAGCCATTCAGCACATTTTGAGTATAGTACAGGTAATATGGACAGGAAGACTATTCTGATATTTTAAGGGTCATATAAGCATAGATACTTAAAATTTTGGACTTGGATAAAATACTGTCTTAGCAATCAAAGAGTTGAAGGGGTCCTGTTTTTATGGTGATCCTTTACATTTTTAAATATATTTTTTTATAAATTTCTTATTTCTGTTTTCTAGTTCTTGTCTGAATGTTTTTAGTTGGCATTTCATTTGTACTGGAAAACACAGCAAGCAAAGTTTTAGAAGACAACTGGGTAGTTGTCTACATGTTTTGAAAGTTTAATAGGATTTTTACCGTCTGTGATATAACTTTATCTTCTCAAGTTATATAGTTAGCTCACTTTAGTTCATTTTTTTCTGGTATATTCAAGAGAAAAGGACCTATTTAAACATTTATTTCAACCCCTGTCCAATATTATATATTATGATGAGAGATTATTTCCGTAAAGAAAACCTGTTCTTAAAAAAATTAAAATAATTTATAAAGTGTCCATAGTAACTCTTTTCTCAAAAGCCAGGAAATGGAAACAACTTATGTATTCTTCAAAAGATGAATAGATAATGGAAATATGGTTCATCTACCCAGTGCAATACAATTCAGGTGTTGGTAAAAATATGTTCATAAATTTGCAGATAAATGGGCTGACTAGAAAAAGGTTATATTGAGATAATCCAGACCAAAAAATAAGTGCTTTATGTTCTTTCATCTGTGTTTCCTAGCTCCAGTTCCTCAGAAGTGAGTCTACAACCTGGAGTAGCCTCCAAACCCAGAGAAGTATAAGTGGACTCTGTGTGTGTGTGTGTGTGTGTGTGTGTGTGTGTGTGTGTGTGTATTGTTGGGTGATCATGGAGAGGAATAGCAGGATACGTGTAACAAGAAGCAGGGAACAGTCTAAATTTGGAGTAGTTATTGACTTCTGTAATAAACTTGTGTTTAACTCCAACTCATGAGGAGTAAGTTAGTTCAATACAAAAGAAAAATGGAGACTAGTTAGGGGTTGCCCTGGTGCTCTTTGTAATTTGATATCTGAAGTCCATAGAATATGACATTTAAGGTCATTTCATTAATAAACATCATTTGACTAGAGACACGTCTGCTCCTGTCAGCACCCCCTTCTTGGTTCAAAAAGGAATTTGAGCATCAATGGGTTTGCTTCAGTTGTGGGAAGACAGCCACTGGGCAAGAATTGTTGTTAATTCATCTACAGACAAAAATATTGTCCAGGAAAAGAACACACTATGAGGAATAATTGACTGATAGCTCTGCCAATACAGGGTAAGCAGTCCTTCATAATTCTTCTTACAAAAGTCTGTCAGATGATCCTGGACCAGAAGGCTGAAGACTGATTCTCAACTGTTTTGAGAAATTAGGGACTGTCCAGGTAGTCAATGGTTAATTTTTGAAAGCTATGCTTTGCGCTTCATATATTTTCCAGTAATAATTAAGTTGTTCTCAAATTTCTGATGGGATTGAAGACTAGTTATTCTCTCATAGTCAAACTCATGTTGCTTAACATTGAGAGAGATGATATAGATTTGAGATGTTTTTCAGATGTTAAAACAAGGTAAAACCAGTACATAAATTAGATATAGACTTGTAAGCTCTTGACGTTAGGATAGATGGGAGAATGCTTTATCTAATTTGACAAACTGATGGGCTGGATATTAATTGCATGCCATATTTTGTGATTTACAAAATTGTTATCATTATGCTCAATTTATATCTGAGAGAAGAACCTTTTAATTGAACAAAAAAGGGGAAATGTTGTGGATTACCCAGATGCTGGTTGTAATTTGATGTTATTTCTGTTTCCTCAAGAGGGGCTGTCCCCTCATGAGGAGTAGATCACATAGTCAGGTGATCTCACTGAGCCTTCTCCCCATTCTGACTGGTCAAATAAAGATAAGAGCCAATGATTCGGGAGGGGAAAGAGAAGGTGGGTCAGGAGGTCTCAGAGGAGGAAAAGAAAGAAAAGACTGGAGAAGAAGAGGTAGAAGAAAGATGGAGCAGAACCACATGGAGGGGAGAAGCTGCAAGTAGCAGGGGATCTCATAGCTGGTGAAAAGATTAGTGTAGTGTTTGATCTATCCATTCTAGGTGTACGGCTTATAAATATAGCAATTGGGCTGTTTGTTTTTCACATGGGCATATTAGGGTTGGAAACTTACTGCAGCAGAGACTAATTTCAAATTAAGGACTTGCATCATTTTAGACATAACTAAAATTATACATCACACACACACACACACACACACTTGTACACACAATCTTAAAGGAAGGTATGACTCTTGGTTTGTAAAGACTCCCTACAAGAACTATAGACTGACTAAATTTCCATTACCCAGCATGAGAAACTCTCCTTCAAGTTGTTGGTTCATGGTAGTCTAAGTAACTCCCTAAATGACATGAAATGTAAATTAATTAATCAATAATGAATTCTTGATAAATTTTTAATGTAGCCCTTGGTTGTCTCTCAGGAGTTGAGGGTGGGCCTCTATCGATGAAGATATGTTCATTATCTCCTTATCAGTTTGTGGTGGTTTGACTGTATGGTCCTCATAAACTCACGTCTTTGAATGATTGGTACATGGCAAGTAGCAGTGTTTCGAGGTATGGCCTTGGTTGAGGAAGTGTGTCACTGTTGGGGTGAACTTTGAGGTAGCCCATTCTCAAACTCCACTCAGTGTGGAACACATTCTTATTCTCCTGCCTGTGAATCAATATGTAGAACTCTAAACTTTTCCAGCACTATGCCTAACTAGATGCTGTTATGCTTCCTGCCATTATGATAATACATTAAACCTCTGAAACTGTAATAGTCATGATTAAATGATTAAATGTTTAATGTTATAAGAGTTACCTTGGTCACGGTTTCTCTTTATGGCAATGAAAACTTTAACTAATACACAATTAATAAATACTTCCAGTTTTTTACCATTATAAATCGTGCCTCAGTGAGCTCGTATTCATGTTTATAAAACATTATTTGTTTAATTTCTTCTAACTTAACAAAAATACATTGAAAATATGAATATTTTAATAGAAATTATAGGAATCAAAGGAAAGGAAAGAATGTTTCTTTTAAGAAGTGGAACATATCATTGAAATTTAGACCCAGGTTTAAATTAAAACCAAAAAAAGAGTTGCCATAAATGAGAAGGAAGAAAAAGAGAAAAATGTAAGATTAATTAGATACTTTGCTAGAGGCTTGTTCCAGGCAATTTTACTTTTCAGAATATACTTGAATTCATGGACTAAGCAGGATGTATTTATATATTTGTGCATTAATACATTTTGTGTATGTGTGTGTGTTTAAAAATAAAAAATAAAATCATGTCATCAATTTAATATGGAGTGAGGGGAAGGAGATATGGGAGAAGTTGGAGAGAAGAAGAGGAAGCGTAGAAATGATCTAATTATATTTTACTTAAATATATACTTTTTAAAACTGAAAAAATACTTTTTACAGGAGGAGCAAAATTTGGGGAAAGAGCCTAAAGGTATTTTTTCTCTATCCCACTAGCAAATCAAAATAAAATTGGTGGTTTAGAAAACCTCAACACTATCATTTTAACTTTTATCAGCAATAGTAATAGCTTGTATGGAATGAGAAAACTAAAAATATGCAGTAAACTTCTCCTTACTCATAAAATGTTCCAGTTCGTTAAATAGGTATTAGTGATATTTCTAGAGAAAAGGGATTCTTATTGCTGGTGGCTTTAATTAGTGTAAAATACTATCCATATAATACTCTCCAGCTGTAGGTAAGAAAATCATTTGTTTCTCTGAATTGATAAAATATAGCCAATTAATATTTTTGACCAATTATTTTCATTTTATTATACTTTTGAAACTGAGTTTCAGCAGTTTCTAAGGGAGAGGTAAAATACCACCATCCATTATGATGTCAGTGCTGTGCTCTGAGGCACCCTCTCTAAGTAGCTTTTATTTATTCTGGTTTTTTAAATAGTCAAATATCCCACCTTTTATATGAAGTTCTACTATAGTTAATATTATAACAGAAGAAGTTTGAGAAATGTCCTTCATCCGAAAGACTTGTGCTGGTGTCTCTAAGAAATTGTTCATAGCTCAAAGTTCTGTTTACTGCATAAATATAATTAGCGTTTAGATTGTTACAGAAGTAGTCAGTTAACAATGTTGGCTTCACCAACCACTGGAGCCTCTTAATAGTTTATGGGGAAACTTTGAAATATTAAAATCATTTCTGTGTGTTTTGTAAATTGTAACTGGGTTCATGTTGAGGTAGAAGAGGTAACCTGGTGATTCACTGATTTCCACTGCCCACATCAGAGACTGGGCCACTGCAGCCCTTTTAAAATGAAGAGCACTTGAGTGAGGCACCAACACATACTAGGAAAGAAACAGAAAATATACGTCCATGTTTCCAATTATTTAGAAGCCATATACTACTTATGAACAGTACTCTATATCAAATATCTGAAATAGAAAACATAGAGATTTACCTCAGAATTTTACTTTCGAAATTATTGGATATTCTAAGAAATATTTGCTAGAGTACTACCTGTTATCTTAGTTTCTTTAACTTCAACTTACAGTTTATAACACATAATTAAAAGTCACATTCAAGTTTGTTTTAAAAGAAATCACCCCAATGTAAGCTCTGCATCAGGCAAATTCAACAATTCAGAGGGTCACCCACTGAGGCTTGTAAAATAGTTGTGCATTTATTAAACACTTAAGTCACACATTTCCATACCCATTAATTTAGCCAGCTGTGTAGCTGTTTATCCTCCTGTACTGAATTCCTGAGAGAACAAGAGTATTCCTGTTGCCATCCCTTAAACTGCTGCTGGCCCATAGGGATTCAAAGCAATGAAGCGAGAAATTGAGTCGAGGTATGGAGAGCACCCCTGACAACCTCAGCAGTAAACTGTTTGGTGCTAATCATCATCAGCATGGCCTTCGAGAATTTTGGGTCCTAACTGCTTATTTTGATAGCTCTGTTAACCTAAAAGTGTCTGTCAATCAGATTATGTCCATAATTTGTGAAGGAAAAAGGAGAAAAACAGAACACTCAGTATTTAATTCTACGTTGTTTTGCATTGCCTTGCATGCTAGCAAGTATTAGATTCTATTTTGTTGCCCTAGATAGGAATCAAGAAACATGAACATTCAAAAGTGAAGTATTCACCTTAAAAACATTCCGGGATGTGTGATCAAATATACAAACTGTAAAAAGCCTTGTGCATCCATCTATAAAGGAGAACTCTGTATTTTTTTGTGTGTTGTTATTCATTTGGCTTAGTTGAAAATAAATACAAGATAAATTCTCTGATAGTCTTTGATATGCAAGAGAATATAATCAAGATTCCTTACCATGTGGAGCCTGTAGTTTAATCAGATAATTTTAAAATCAATAAATGCTGCAGTAGGGAAAAGAAATAATAAAAAGTAAATGTTGATGTGTAGTTATGAAAGACGATTTAGGTATCTTATGGCTTGAAATCAACACAATCTACACATTCACCTCTTAATCTGTTTTTATGTTGGAGATGGTCAATGTACATCTGTATGATATTCCTAAAAATACTGTAATTGTTATATTAATTCAGAATTAACATATCCTTTCCAAAATTTTTAAAAGAATAAGATATTACAAATAATCTAGATTAATTATTGTTTAAAGACAAATTGTTACCATAATTAGGAACACAAGTAAAGCAAATAGATAAATCAAGTACGGGGATGTAGGTATATTTTTCTAGCATTTGGGAAGATAAGACAGGAGCTCCTTGATTTCTAGGCCAGCCTGGCTCCAACGTATAACCCCATCTCTCACCCCTCCCTACATGCAAACAAGATAAAAGCAAATGGAAACTTGTTTCTGTGCTCAAATATTTTCTTAAAATACGACGAATGAACTAAAATTTATTATAGAGGGCCAGATAACTGACAACTTTATTAAGAATAATTTACATTTAGATTTTGGACAGATGTTTGCACAGTGGTTATCAGAAGGCATCTGTTCACTTTGTATTTCACATGTAAAAGAAGGAGTAAAAGGAAAGGAAAAGTGTGATATCTTGACTGTAATCTGTCATCTAATCACACAGATACCTGCCAATTCCTATTAGCATCTTGACATTTTATTCCTATAAAGTTATCATGAAGTCTTCTAATGTAAGATAGATGTACATTCTTAGAGCTGAGCCTTTTATTGTGAGAATCCATTAAATGTTTGATCCTTTGCTCCTTTTATCAACAAAATCTTCAGTCACATAAGTCAGTTGTTGTCAAGGATGCGAAGTATAGATTAGGCCCTGAGAGGTTAACAGTTTCCTATTTGTGATACAATTGAAAAGCCAGAGAAAACAAAGAGAATGAATGCGTATAAAACTCTTTCATATTAACTTCTATACCAGGTAACTCTGACATGTCAAGCTCTTTCTATTTAGACATTACTCAACAGAAGTGCAGTAGATTCTTATTACCACAATGTAGTTCTTCTGTTGTTCAACCGAACCTCTTAACCTTTCAATTGGTACAAAATTAAATACTTAGCCTAGAAACCTATAACTAGAAAAAAAGAAAAACCGTTTTTTGCTGTAGCAACATTCATCTAAATGCTGAAAATGCCCAGTCACTACTCTCAGGCATATGTGGGATAAGATATGGAAAAGGTCACCATGGTATTTTGTCTGTGTTTCAGATGGTTGGAAAACCACAAACTTAGTCCTAATCTAATATATAATAAGTAGTTTGAATACACAATACTGAATTTATAACAAGATACTATTTTCCAAAAAAGGTTATTCATATAATCCCTAGGGGAGAAATGTCAATTTCTCAACTATTTGTGCTAATGTTAAACGTGAATACCACAAATTAATACATCCAAGTACAGTGAAGTACAAGTACTCTTTTTTACATGTTAAAGTAATGGTTCTCAACCTTTATAAAGCAGTGACCATTTAAAATATTTCGTTGTGTTGTGATAATACCCAATAATACCCAATCATAAAATTGTTTTTTTTGCTACTTTGTAATCACAATTTTGTCATTGTTATGAAAATTAATGTAAATATTTTGGAGATGGAGGTTTCCCAAAAGAATTGTGACCTGCAGGTTGAGAACCACTGTTTTAGAATAAAAGAAACACAAACCAAACCTAGCCAAACCATACCACATTCCAGAAAGTGATAACGAAGTGTACAAATCCAAAAGTAGGGGAATGTAACCCATATGTCCATGGTTCAAAGATTAGAAAGTTACAATTTTCATAAAGGGATAAGAAGGAGCCGTGACAGAGTCTGACTATATGAAACTGGTCCAGTGGGATTTCAGAGGGAAGTGGGGAGGTTTGTGGACATTTTCTAGAGAAACGTCTCT
Organism: Grammomys surdaster; assembly: GCF_004785775.1. Classification (NCBI taxonomy): domain Eukaryota; kingdom Metazoa; phylum Chordata; class Mammalia; order Rodentia; family Muridae; genus Grammomys; species Grammomys surdaster. The sequence goes on from NW_021621467.1 coordinate 4,980,443, forward strand.
GTTTCAGATTTGGGAGTTTGCATGAGGATCCATTTCTTGACTGACATCATTATGGATGAGGTGGTAGATGGGGGTCAATTGATCTCAGTGAGTTCCATCGGTATAGAGTGCTTGAGTGTTATGCCGGGCAGTTTTTATTTGCTAAAATGTGTTTAGATTTCAGTACCAGGACATCCTGCTCAGTTTTAGTTCAGAAGGGGAAAGTTTCCCGGAGTTGAGTCATACATAGAGACTATTTCCAGAGCACATAATAAATATTGTGATTATTGGAAGATAACATAACTTAGAATATCTAACTTCAGAACTATTTTATTGCTGTAAGCTGAAAATAGGAAATATATTAGATTTTCATATAAAATGAGCTTTACTTCTACTCATTGCTTTGTAAAAGAAATAACCATATTTGAATCATCATAGACTATCTCATATACAAATAGCTAACTTTTCAGTAAAAACACTTCTCAAGGATTAGTATCGTCTTTTTTTTTCTACAGTTAGTAAAATATGTCCCTAATGCTCAAGGACCATCACCAAAGACAAATTTTAAGGATTGTAAGAACCAGAGGTGGGAAGAGGCTTCACAAAAACAGCATTTTCTGTACACAAAAAGGTAGTTGCATGTGAAATCATAGAGATTATAGCATCATATAAAATGGCTGTGCAATTCCAGGACAAACAATACTCACACATGGAGACCTTGGGGAAATGGGTACAAGGTTCCAACCCTAGTTAAGGATCTACTAACCATTGATAGCTTCTGGAAAATGGGGGTTGGTTTTCATAAACTATGTGACACCTGATAGGTTGGCCACTCTTCAGGGCTTTGGTCCCACTCTCAAGAGTATTTGGGACAAAACCATTAGGCTTGATGAGTTTAAGAAAAAGGCAAGAGAATCCAAGAGACTGACTGTGAAGTTGTCATTATAGTGTTGTAGATAGCTGAGTGATATTTGAGATGGACTGTGAAGAATTCAGTACCTTATGTAAGGAATGTTCTCAATGAAATACCATTCAGCAGATGGATGTTAAAATCAAACTGGTAACAATTAAGTGATCAGATCCTTGGAAAAACAATGGAATTCCAATGAAACTGAGAAATGCTGAAGCAAGTATTAAGAATACAATAAATTCTCTCAAGAAATTAGAGAAGTCTATGTTTTATTGCATATTTGTATGACTAATATATGTTTCAAAATTTTTATTTAAAAATTTCCATACTATATATTTTGATTATATTCTATGACTGAAACCCTCTCATACCCACCCTACTTCCCTACCCACTCAAAACCAGTTTTTTTTTCTCTCTCTCCCTCAGAAAAATAAAAAAGAATGTTTTTTTGGGAGTCAGCCTTAGCCATCACCTTCAGCTCTTACCGTCTTTCTATAACCATTCCATTCAGAGTATTAAGTGAAGAAGTTTGAGAAAGACAGCCAATTTAGGGATGAGTACTTCAAGATTTCTAACTCTATGCACAGTGTTCAGTTGTGAATATTTATGTAAACTATCATCTACCAAGAGAAGAGACATCTTTGCTGATGATTGAATAATTATTTGCTATATGTGAACAGCAATATGTCACTGGGGATAATCTTATTGCTATACACCTTCAGCAGAACAATAGTACTAAGGTTTTCCCTACGCCCATGATCTATCTAGTCTCTGGTTCTTGGACCTTGAGTGTTGCCTTAAATCCAATTTTCAAACAGATAATTGGTTATTGCCATAACATGTTTGCCACTTGCATGCGAGTTTCTTCTGTAGGGTTCAGGATTTGTAACTTAGTGATATTAATAGTTACCTCTCTCCTCTGGTAGTGTGCAAAGTATATTGCAGTACTACATATGTTAGACAGTATGGATGAAGCTCTTGTTGATCACTAGGTCAATTTCTTATGTCCCATGAGATAAGTAAAGTTTTCCTAATGATATGGAAAGTAGTCCACTACTTTGGCAGTAACTTGTTTTGCAAATAAATGGGCTAGTAATAATCATCCCAAATAAAGTAACCCAGACCTAAAAGAGACTTGGATTGTATGTTTTCTGTTATGTGTGGATGTGTGGGAAGCTATCCTTATCACATCATTGCCATTAACAAGTCTGTGCGCATGCGCTGGAAGGTTTTCCCGCCTTTATTAATCTGACAGTTGGAACACGTCATGTGGCCTGAGGCAACAGGAGCCCATCAGAGACTGCCACGTCCCAGGCGAGCTTAGCTTTCTATATAAGGGAAGGGTTTTAGGCCCTTGGGGTCCCTCCTCGTTTGTGAAGCTTATGCTCTCCCTCTCAAGATGCATTAAAGCTTATACTGCAGAAGGATCCTGAGTGTGCCGCGTCTTTCCTGCTGGCGGGAGGTTGCGCGGGACAACTGGTGCGAGAAACCCCGGACACTTGACCTTGCCATCGTCAGCACCTTGGAGGACCCCTCGATAGAGGAGGATTCAGAACTGCAGGGGTGAGTTCGGAGAGGTATGTCTATTCCTGAAATATTCGGGTTGTGCTTGGCTGTCATTTTCATGGTGCTTGTTTTGCCCTGTCTTCGCGGTGGCCATTGTTAGTAGCAAAGTAGTCTGAAGTAAATAGCCAGTGACACTGGTCTTGTCTCTTTCTCCCTCCTGTAGATAAAGGTGGGACAAAGTTCCTCTTGACTCCCGGCCGTTAGTCGGACGTAGATAAGCCGCGGGCTGGGCCGCTGTTACTTTCACTTTTGAGATGGTACTAAGGCGGACGTAGATAAGCCGAGGCCGTCATGGGTTCATCACAGTCAATAATCACTACTTTGGAGGCCGTACTCAAACAGCGGGATATTAAAATTGCTAACAGGACTTTGAGGAACTTCATAAAAGAGGTGGATCGCGTTGCCCCCTGGTTTGCCGTCTCTGGGTCTTTGGCTCTCCCCTCTTGGAATAAACTGGGAAAGGACTTAGAAAGGCACCGCGATGACAACGATTTGAGTAACGGCACAGTTGCGATCTGGAAACTTATTAAGAACTGCCTACAAGATGAAAACTGTAAGATAGCCATAAGGAAAGGACAGGCTACGCTAGAAGATGTTCAGGATAGCATGTCAGAAACCGAACGCAGTGAGAGGATGGGCGCGCGTAGGAAAAAGGTACCGAAACAAAAGGAAAAGGAACACCCTTCAGCTGAAGAAAAGAACCCTCCTAAAAAAGGAGAGATACCCCCTAATGGGAAAAGCTCGCTTTACCCCAACCTAGAGGCACTGACTATCGACAGTGCAGAGAGTTCCTCTGGGGACTCCAGTGAGGAGTCATTAGATTCTACAGAGGAGGCGGAGTTAGACGAGGAAGCAGCAGAGTACGAGGCAGAGAGATACCATCCTGATGAGCGTAGAATCAGAAAGCCTCTGAGGAAGCCCCCTAAGAAAACGGTTCCCTCGGCCCCCTCAATTCCTCCTCCCCCATACGCTCCTCACTCGGGATATTCCCTGCTCTCAGAGAAAGTCAGGAAGAAGCTCAGGACAGCTTTCCCTGTTTTTGAAACAGAAAATGGAGGGCGAGTGTACGCTCCTGTAGACTTTACTCAACTAAAAGAATTGGCCGAATCAGTTCGTAAATATGGGCCCAATGCCAATTTTACTTTGGTACAATTAGATAGACTTGCCAGCAATGCCTTAACTCCCGCAGATTGGCAAGTGATTGTTCAAGCAGCCCTTCCCAGCATGGGTCAATACATGGAATGGAAGGCGTTATGGTACGAAGCCGCACAAATACAGGCTCGCGCCAACGCTGTCGCTCTCACTCCTGAACCGAGGGAATGGACAATGGACTTGTTGACAGGTCAGGGAGCCTATGCTGCCGACCAAACCCATTACCACTGGGGAGCCTACGCTCAGGTTGCAGCTACAGCCATTAAGGCATGGAAGGCACTCTCCAAGAAAGGAGAGGGCAACACACAACTTACCAGGATAGTTCAGGGGCCTCAAGAATCTTTCTCAGACTATGTGGCTAGAATGACAGAGGCTGCGGGGCGTATTTTTGGAGATACTAGTCCGATGGAGCCTCTGATTCAACAATTAATCTTTGAGCAAGCCACACAAGAATGTCGTGCAGCCATTGCCCCACGAAAACATAAGGGGTTACAAGACTGGCTGCGGGTTTGTCGAGAGCTTGGTGGACCACTTACTAACGCCGGATTGGCGGCAGCCATTCTCCAGTCACAGAGACGCCCAGTTGATAAAACTAATCTTAAGGTCTGTTATAGGTGTGGCAAGCCTGGTCATTTTAAGAGAGATTGCCCCATGGCTAACAGGAAACCAGGTGTTCCCTCGCTCTGTGACAGATGTGGCAAAGGATACCATAAGGCCAGTTCATGCCGTTCCATTAGAGACATGAAGGGCCGGCTTCTCCCTCCTTTAGATGACAAAAAAAACGGAGTGGCGGGCCCTCGGACCCAGGGCCCTCAAAGATATGGGATCCGTTGGACCAAAACCCAGGAAGTTCAGGAGAGAGAACGATCAGAGTCCTCCCAGGGCGACCGTGCCGATTGGACCTGCGCGCCGCCTCCGATTTCCTATTAATCCCTCAGATGGGAGTCCAGCCAGTCCCAGTTGAACCTGTAATGTTAACCCCTGGGGCCCTGGGACTTATATTGGGCCGAGCGTCACTTACACTACAGGGCTTGATAGTCTTGCCAGGCATAGTAGACACTCAACATTCTACTGAATTGCAAGTCTTGGCCTCTAGCCCAAAAGGAGTGTTCTCCATCAGCAAGGGTGATCGTATTGCCCAATTATTGCTTATGCCAGGTATGGAAGATGAGATAGAAACAGACACAAGACAGATTGGCTCCTCAGGAAATGATTCTGCTTATCTGATGATATCATTAAATGAAAGACCCAAATTAATCCTAAAGGTACAGGGAAAAAGCTTTGAGGGAATTATGGATACCGGAGCGGACAAAAGTATTATATCCACACAATGGTGGCCCAAAACATGGCCTGTTACTGAGTCCTCCCATTCCCTACAGGGGCTAGGGTATCAATCTAGTCCTACCATCAGTTCTACTGCTTTGTATTGGGAGGCACCTGATGGTAGGAAAGGAAGATTTATTCCTTATGTGCTCCCTCTTCCTGTTAATCTTTGGGGAAGAGATATTTTACAAGGTATGGGCTTCACCCTGTCCAATGAATATCCTATAGAGTCATCCCATATCACCTCGTATTCCTCACAGGCTAAAGCAATGATGACGAGAATGGGATACGAACAAGGAAGTGGTTTGGGCAAGTTTAGGCAAGGAAGGGTCAAACTTATTTCACCCTCCAACAAACAAGATAGAAAAGGTCTGGGTTTTTCCTAGGGGCCGTTGAGGGATTCCTGCCCATACCTTGGAAAACAGAGGATCCGGTGTGGGTTCCTCAATGGCCACTATCCTCTGAAAAATTAGAGGCCATCACAGAATTAATAAAAGAACAGATGACCCTTGGCCATATTGAAGTTTCTACTTCGCCTTGGAATACACCCATTTTTGCAATCAAGAAGAAATCTGGGAAATGGCGGTTGTTACACGACCTCCGGGCAATTAATGAACAGATGAATTTGCTGGGCCAAGTGCAGAGAGGGCTCCCCGTCCTTTCTGCTCTTCCAAAAGACTGGTCTCTTCTCATAGTGGACATTAAAGACTGCTTTTTTTCCATTCCACTGTGTGTTCAAGATAGACCTCGGTTTGCCTTTACACTGCCTACTATTAATCATGCTGGCCCAGATAAACGGTTTCAATGGAAGGTTTTGCCTCAGGGCATGGCTAATAGCCCCACCATCTGCCAGACTTTTGTGCAAGCTGCTTTAGAGCCTTTACAACAACAATTTCCTGCCATTCTTATTCTTCATTATATGGATGATATTTTGATTGCTCATAAAGAGGTTCAGACTCTGAAGAGGGTTTATCCACAGTTATCATACCTGTTAGGGCGATGGGGTTTACAAATAGCTACAGAAAAGGTGCAACTGTTTAGTACGGGAGAATTTCTAGGAACATCTATCTTTCCCACTTGTATACGTCCTCAAAAGGTTGAGATCCGCAGAGATTGCCTCCGCACCCTTAATGATTTCCAAAAACTGCTGGGAGATATAAATTGGATCAGGCCATTTTTAAAGATCCCCACAGTAGAACTTAAGCCTCTGTTCGCCATTCTTGAAGGGGACCCACATATTTCTTCGCCCAGAAGTTTTACCCCTGCAGCCCGTCAGGCTTTGCAATTAGTCGAAGATGCATTACAGGATGCACAACTTCAGCGTATTGATCCCTCTTTACCTTTTGCTCTATGTATTTTAAAAACAGCGAGTCTACCGACGGCTGTTTTGTGGCAACAGGGACCCCTATTATGGATTCACCCTAATATATCCCCAAACAAAAGAATTGATTGGTATCCAGGGGCGGTTGCACAACTTGCATGTAGGGGTGTTAAGGCAGCCATTACTCATTTTGGAATTGAGCCAGCCACACTTTTTGTGCCTTATACAGCTGCCCAAATACAAATTTTAGCCGCTTCTTCTGATGATTGGGCAATATTAGTGTCTACCTTTCTAGGAAAAATTGATAATCATTATCCTAAACATCCTATATTACAATTTGCATCGAGACAGTCCCTTGTATTTCCTAGAGTTACTTCTACAGGCCCCATCAAAGGAGGGCTTGTCGTCTATACTGACGGATCTGCCACTGGCATAGGGGCATACGTGGTGGATGACAAGGTGGTATCCAAACATTATGCTATAACATCTCCTCAAGTGGTTGAATGCATGGTCGTATTAGAGGTTCTTGAGATTTTTCCAGGTCCCCTTAACATTGTTTCTGACTCTGCTTATGTGGTGAATGCAGTGAATCTCCTAGAAGTAGCGGGGGTTATTAAATCTTCTAGCCCTGTACATGACATCTTTTTGAAAATTCAACAAGCTTTGTTACAAAGGAGAGCCCCAGTGTTTATTACACATATTCGGGCTCATTCTGGACTCCCCGGACCTATGAGCAGAGGCAACGAGCTGGCAGACAGGGCCACAAGGGTGATGGCTATGGTCCTATTGTCCCCCTTAGATCTGGCAAAGAATTTTCATAATACTTTTCATGTAACGGCAGAGACTCTACGACGCCGTTTTTCTATCACCAGAAAAGAGGCAAGAGATATTGTTGTGCAATGCCAGAATTGCTGTGAATTCTTATCAGTCCCTCATGTGGGAATTAATCCCAGGGGCATACAGCCGTTACAAATTTGGCAAATGGATGTGACTCACATACCTTCTTTTGGGAAGTCACAATATCTACATGTCTCCATTGATACCTGTTCTGGAGTTCTGTCAGCTACACCATTGACGGGGGAAAAAGCTTCCCATGTAATTCAACACTGTCTTGAGGCATGGAGTGCTTGGGGCCAACCTAAGATTCTAAAAACGGATAATGGACCAGCTTATGTGTCCAAAAAGTTTTCCCAGTTTTGCAGGCAGATGGGGGTTACTCATCTGACAGGTCTACCTTATAATCCACAAGGACAAGGCATTGTCGAACGTGCACATCGTACTTTGAAGACTTATCTATTAAAACAGAAAGGGGGAATGAAAGACATTCTTCCCCCAGTTCCCAGAGTAGCCATATCTATGGCACTCTTTACTCTCAATTTTTTAAATTTAGATGATCATGGTCGCACAGCGGCTGACCGCCACTTCGCAGAACCTGATCGACCAAAGGATCTAGTGAAATGGAAAGATGTTCTGGCTAATAAATGGAAAGGACCGGATCCTATTTTGATAAGATCCAGGGGAGCTGTTTGTGTTTTCCCACAGAATGAAGAAAGCCCATTTTGGATCCCAGAGAGATTAACAAGGAAGGTCGGAGAACCGGACCAAGATGCTGCCAGCGACCAACAACCCAGTGATGCTGTGGATCCTCCATCTCTGGGTTCCTAGTATTTTGGGGGTTCAGAGATGGGCCATAATGAATACATTCCCTATTCCTATGCCAGTGATGCATAATGCTCAGGTGTTTCCATGCTTTTTTGCGACCAATAAAACGCTGTGGAAACTAACAATAGTTATGTTTTGAAAGGGAGCCTATGTTTTATGATCATTCCCTCCCCTAATAAAACCAGTCAGTATATCCAAATTTATAACCAGTCCACAGCATGGTTGCTAATCCCTTTGATCAATGGCTTCTTTGTGGCATTAACAGAAGCTGCACAGATTTATCTTCCATGGTTATGATTAATGGAGGCAAGGCTGCCAAAGGACAGTTAAAATACGATTGGAAAGGACGGGCAGGGTCAAGAAGTGTTTCCTGGATGACCTCAGTCATTTCTTATTCTCCTTTTAGGGAGTTGGCCTTTAAACCCACACCAGTATGTGTTTGGCCCCCCTTTTATCTGGCTTGTTAGTAATGATAGTACTATTTGGAAAGATACCCTACGATGTATTCCTAAAATTTGTTTTTATAGACTTTGTTGGAATGCTACTGCCTTTCCTTTTGCTTTGGTAATTTGGCTACCTAGATTTGTATCTGTGCCGGTTGAGGCACCTAATAGTTTAAGCACTTTTAGAGTGAAGAGAGATTTTGGTATCTCTGCCATTATAGTTGCCATCATTGCCACAACAGCTGTGGCTGGCGCAGTTACCACCTCTGCTTTGGCCCTTTCCTCTTCAGTACAGACAGTAGACACTATTAATCATCTGTCTGCCTCGGTCACGTCAGCACTAGATGAACAGGTCTCTGCCAACTCACAAATCCTGGGAAGATTAATGCTAGTGAATCAACGCATTGACCTCGTTCAGGAACAGATTGACATGTTGTGGCAATTAGCCCAATTGGGCTGCGAACAAAAAATGGCGGGACTTTGTGTTACCTCTATTCAATATGAAAATTATACTAGAGCAGCAAATTTTTCTAAAACTTTATCTCAGTTTTTATTACAGAATTGGACTGTAGAGTTTGAAGAGACGCTTCGGAAGTTACGCTTTGCGATTATAGAAGTGAATTCTACCAGACTTGATTTGTCCCTGACCGAAGGACTGTCTACATGGATCTCTTCAATATTTTCTTATTTTAAAGAATGGTTGGGGGTGGGTCTTTTCGGAGCCTTGCTCTGCTGTGGGCTGGCGCTCGTGTTGTGGCTCCTTTGCAAGCTCAGGTCACAGTGACAACAGGATAAGGTGGTGATTGCCCAGGCACTTGTAGCACTGGACTAAGGGACTGGATAGCCATGATTAACAACCGCCCCAAAGACCTGTTAAGACAAGGCCATAATCTGTAATACCATCTCCTCCCCCTGCCAAATGGCCCTGGCACCTCTGGGAGTTTTTCTCCATTGCACAAGAGTTGGGCATTTTGGCTTCCCTAATTCTTTCTCTCTATCTGTCCCAGGAACCAAATCCAGACTCAAGAAGGGCTCGGGTTCCCATTGCACCTTGAGGACTGTGATATGGTTGTTCTCACACTCGTTAAGCTCGGGAGGGCTCGAGTTCCCATTGCACCCCGAAGTGAGTGTAGAGACACGGGCCTGCCTCACTTATTGAGGAGGAGAAAATCTAGACCTCTCTCCTTTTGATTGGTTTGTGTCTGCCCGGCCTGAACTCTTTCACTTTTCTATGGCCTCTTCTTAGGATCACTTTTAAATAAAAAAGGGGGCAGATGTGGGAAGCTATCCTTATCACATCATTGCCATTAACAAGTCTGTGCGCATGCGCTGGAAGGTTTTCCCGCCTTTATTAATCTGACAGTTGGAACACGTCATGTGGCCTGAGGCAACAGGAGCCCATCAGAGACTGCCACGTCCCAGGCGAGCTTAGCTTTCTATATAAGGGAAGGGTTTTAGGCCCTTGGGGTCCCTCCTCGTTTGTGAAGCTTATGCTCTCCCTCTCAAGATGCATTAAAGCTTATACTGCAGAAGGATCCTGAGTGTGCCGCGTCTTTCCTGCTGGCGGGAGGTTGCGCGGGACATGGATGCTAGATATTACACTTTAAATATGAGTGTTTCAGTCTGAATAATCACTAGCAAGGTACCAGGAAGGAGAAGGAGATCTGCCAAGGTATGATATATGGTATGGTATGGTATGGTATGGTATGGTATGGTATGGTATGGTATGGTATGGTATGGTATGGTATGGTATGATACAGCATAGTATAGTACAGTACAGTACAATACAGTTTGTAGTGATATTAAGGGATGAAGGCAAAACTAGATGGTCAGGGAAATGAGGCAGAAAAATAAATGAGAAAATATGAGGAGAGACAACTACGATCAACACCCTTTGAAAGCCTTGTCAAAACTATAGAAACTTACAATGTAGAACTTTCTTAAAATGTATACATATCCAGAAGAAATTTAAATAGAGTTATATAATGGGACAGACAATGTCACAATTTGATATCTTATTTCACCAAACATAACCTTCTGGGTCAAGAATAGGATATACCTTGTTGAGTGGTTACCCAAAGGTATCCTATAGACACTCCAAAATAGTACAGGCTATTGTCAAGACAATTGGCATAATTTACATTTCTAATAGTTTCTCCCATGTATTGCAGAGATAGTATAAGAAAATTCTAGAGCCTGGGTTAATTTAAATTACAGAAATGTATTTTTCCTTAGATCCTTAGGTTAAAAATCTAAATTGAAGTTTTCAGCAGGATTAGTTCTATCTGGTTTCTGAGTCAGATGGTCACCTTCTTGCTATTAGACAACATGGTATTTTGTTGTCTATCTATTTATCTATCTATCTATCTATCATCTATCTATATGATATTTCCAATTAACTTCATGTAAATATGTAGTGCTTGAATCACTTTTGTCTAGGAATGCAACTAATAGCCTTAGTCTACCTAAGTCATCCCCTTAAATATATATATATATATTTAACAGTACAAAGTACCAGGAATTAAGTCTTCAACATATATTTGAGAGGATGCAATTCAACATATAGATCCATGTTATATAGATGCAGCCTCTCTTGCGCCACATATTGAGGACCTTCAATGTATATTTCTAATTTAAAGCTAAAATTTTGCTATGTAATAATGAGAGTGATTAGGATAATTAATGTACAATCCCAGTGAAGAAAAATCAAGATGAGTTTTGGCTATAAATGCTCCCAAGATGAGGGGGTGAGTTGGTATCAGAAAACTTGCAATTTCTGTCACTTTTCACAGACTTTGAATTAAAGGAATGAGTATCCCCTAGAAGTACTGTTTACTGGAAACTAGGCATTTTAAAGTAATGTAGTCTTTCTTGAAAAATGTATTCATCTAACAGCTTTTTGCTAAGAGAAATGTATGATTATTGGACAGTAAACTTTCTTGGATTATGGTAGGGTTTGCTTCAGAAGGATTATAGTTATTAAAGTCATTTATTCCATGAAGTATTTCAGGATAATTGGACAGGAGCCTCAAGTACCTTTGTTAATTACTAATATAATCCATTTTTATATATTTTTTTTACTGGTCATGCTTTCAAGTTGTGAGTCATTAGGAATTCTCAATGACTGCAGGACTCTTCAGTTCAACATCTGCCATGTTATACTCTACTTAGGGTTCTAGTTATATAAATTCCTATCAAATCAGTAAAAATAAAACTATTGGACTCTTGTTTTACTATATGGTTAAATAAGAAAGGGGAGGGATTCCTGTGTCATTTTACATGTTATGTTTTTTTTTTTAGTCTAACATGTATTCCTAAAGGAGAATTCTCTGGATACCTAGCTCATTTCCCTAATGGCTATAATACACATCACTGAACCTGAATATAAGTCAGAGCTTCGAACACAGTTCTTGATCAATGAGGCCTGAAAAGAGATAGGCATTTCATAGGATGGATTTGTGAAACTCTTGTAAATCTTAAGAAATTGTCAGAATTAATTTAGTCTCTGAAATGTTCTGAATTGAATGTAGGTCTACATAGATACATGTGTGTATGTTTGTCGACCTAAGACAGGGAAGAGACTAGATACTACACAAATTGCATGTTCTTCCTTCTTTTTCAAGTCCAAAGACTTGGTATATGCATATTAAGTATAATCTGTATAAAGCTACTTGTATATATGTTTTCAGGGATGATTATTTGGAATTAGATAACCAAGTAATGAATTATTTCCTGGAGAAGACTATTTCTCTTACTCTCAGTATTCCTTACTTGCTTATACTTCTTTATTTAGAGTTGAGGTTTTGTTGTCTTTCCCCATCCACTGTGGTGTGTCTGTAGTTGATAGCTGTGACAGTTTGAATAAGAATGACCTATATAGATTCATATATTTTAATGCTTGGTCATCAGGGAGTGGCATTAGTTGAAAGGGATTAGAAGGTGTGGCCATTTTGGAGTAGGTGTGGTCTTTTTGGAGAAAGTGTATCCCTGAGGTGGGCTTTGAGTTTTCAAACTCTCAAACCAGATTCAGTGCCCCTTTCTTTCTGCTTCTTGCAGATCTGGATGCAGGACTCTCAGCTGCTTCTCCAACACCATGTCTGCCTCCATGCTGCTATTCTCCTTGCCATAATGATAATGGATTAAAACTCTGAAACTATAAATAAGTCCCAAATAAATGTTTTCCTTTATAAGAGTACCATGATCATGGTGTCTTTACACAGTATTGGAACACTAACTAAGACATTGTCTTTCTTGTATTTCTGTTAGGTAGTCATGTTGATGAGACATTAAAAGTGTTGCTTCTGACATTACTAGTTGAAACAGTCTCAGAGTAGCTCCCTGATCCTTTGACAATTGTAATGTTTCTACTCCCTCATCCTTAACATTTACAAAGCTTTATGTGCAGAAGTTATGTTGTAGATGTTTAGATTAGAATCAGGCTCCACATTCTACGTTTTGGTTGGTTTTGGTTTTCAGCAATGGTTGTTGTCAGATGTAAGGAAAAATTTCCATAATGAACAAGGAGGACTATACCTATCTGTGGTTCTAAGGGTAAATATTTAGTTTATAGTTAGGGATCATGCTGGTTTATTTAAGCAGTAACTGTAATTCTTCTCTCTAAGATAAATGACTTCACTTGCCCTATGCATTTCCTAGATTTCTAGTACTAGGAATGTCTTTCCTTTTGTTAACCAGTCTTAATTCCAAATAGAGAGCTGTTGCTTGCCAAAAAGGTACGCATTCCACCACTGTACCATTGGGACTATTGTGTTGTGATGGTTTTTGTTATAGTTCATAGGCATCATAGCTGGGTAGGGTTGTTGGTTACTTCCCTCCTTTAAAAACCTGCAGGATTCCCTCTGGTACCATGAAAGTTATTCCTCAGGGATGAAACTTTCATGGCAGTTTTATCTCAATAACTTCTGAGCCCTACATTTTAAGTTCATGGTGTCATAATTTGATACATGTGTAAAGTGTGTTTTTCTCAAACTTCCACAAAATCCTTTCATTTCCACTTCTCCCCTATCCCTCCCACCACTTTACATCCCAACCTCATTACATCCCTGTGGTCTTTGTCTTTATTTAAAGACCAGCATTAGATGTTTGTCTACCTTTATTCATAACTTTGTGTAACCATGGTTTCAAAGGATGCCAAGGATATAAATGTATTGAGTGAAGAGGTAAAGGGACTAGGTAATTAAGACTGACTTCTATCTAACACATCCAGGGCTGAAGGGAAATGTAGTTTTAAAATTTGCCTCAAATTTAGAAAAATACTTGAACCTGGAGGAATGCAAGCATGAGTTTGGATAAGAAGCACAAATGTTCCCCCAAATCAGAGCCAGCTCTGAGTCTGGATGGCTGTGCAGACAGTGTCTGTGTTTCTTCTATGTTTATTCTGAATCTGTCTGCATCCTTTGAAAGGAAAGGAAAAAAGTAACACAATATGTCCAACTTAACAATTTTATTTTCTGTATTTGAGCTTATTCTGAAGCTTTTGAAAGAAATAAGCTGGTTCTGCATTCAGATCATTTTTACATTAGCTGTATTACTGTAAGCAAATCTGTAAAATGCTAACACCAAGTTTAACACTATTACATTATTTTGTTCTAGAATATTCATTTTGATAAAATTACTTTCTTTATGATTTTCTACTGTGATATTCTGAAGAACATTAAGCAAAGAAGAAGTTTTATGCAAGGTGTTAGCTCAATAAACTTTTAAAGCTATTTTGTTTATATGTAAGTTATTGAAATGGATTAGAATTTGTCTGATGGACGTATATTTTTAAAAAAACAGTTTACCATATATCATATATATATATATATATATATATATATATATATATATATGAAATCATTACAATGGACAGAAACATTAAGCATTATTAATGAATAATAAAATTGTTACCCTACAAACAAAGAAAGATGACACATAGATACAAGTCTACAAGGTTAGTCATTCAAGCTGAAAAAATTACAAAAGCATAAAAACATCTCATGCGACACACTCAAGTTTATGAAATGAATTTTATTTTTCCATTAACAGCCTGAAGCCTAACTTCTTTTGGAAGAACATAAGAAACAATTTCACATTGTGTTCCCATATTTAAACAACAGGGCTGAGGGGATGGCTCAGTGGGCAAAGTGTTTACTGCAGGAGCATGAAGGCTTATGTTTATACTCTCAACATCGTTGTAAAATCCAAACAGTATGTCTCCTGTCTATAAATGACCCTATCAGTGGGAAAGTGAAGAACCTAGCGGATCCAGAGCTTGCTAGCTATCCAGGTGAGCCACAAGGCCAGTTATAGATTCCATGGGAGAGCCTGATGTGGGGAGATCTGGGAGGAGATGAAGAAAGAGAAACAATGGTCAGAATATATTTTATGCAAACATCTATTTTCAATTTTAGGAACTGCTAGAGAATGGTAAAAGAAGACATCAGACATTGACTTGTGGTTTCCACATGCACATCAGCAGAGGAGAGCAGACATGTGCACATGCACACACACACACACACACACACACACACAATGAAAATGTGCAGTCTAGATTAGCTCATTTTTAAGTGGATCAGTAGTTATTGTTCCTTAACAAAACTTGTGTGTATTATTTCAAAATTGGATTCAAAATTTCTGAATTTTTTCCTATGTTTATTATTTTATGTATATTTTCAATAAACATTGATTTCTTATTGATATAATGTAGGGTGCATTATGCAAAATGCTTCAAAAGTCCAAGCTCCCAATTAACAAAGGCTGTAGAAGAAATGTGAAAAAGTCTGTGTGACATTTTGCTCCCTGAAGTCTCCCCAGAGCCCAGGTATGTTTATGGTCTCATTTTTTCTATATCTATAGCTTTATTGGCAAATTCATATCTGAATTATTATTTGGAATCTTTCGCTTTTTAAATTCTTAACTAATTTGATAAAAATAAGAAGTGCAGACCAAGTGTTTCCAGGCTCTATACAGACTGCACAATTAAAGCTCATCCGATTTAAGTATGAGTGTACATATTATTAACTCAACTTTACTTTTTGTTTAGATATTTCTTTATCTTAGAAGGCCTTCCTACTGTATCCCTTGGTGGTACTAAAGGCAGGTACACAATTTTCTATTGTCTGTTCTTATTTAATGATACCCAGGCTTTCTTTCAGTGTTATAGAAATGTCTCCTTCTGTGCAGTTTCAACCCACAATATAACACTAAAGTTATTTGTCTAGAACTACAGGTAGCTTTGAAGCTCTAAAATCTTCAGTAACTTGTTACTTCTGAAATTAATGAAAATCTCCATGGGAGAACACAGAAGGTCTTTAAGTAACTTTTTTTCCAGTTTATTTTTTCAAATGTTTTTGTGATCCTTCTAAATACACTTGACACATAGATTTTTCTGTTTTTGTTTGTTTGTTCATTTATTTGTTTGTTTGTTTTTTTAAAACTCAGAATAACAGTTTGTCTTGTTCTTTTATCATGTGATTTTTTTTTAGAATTCATATATGTCTCTTTCTGAGTCATTTCTGTGAGGAGTCATTTAGAAAAGGCTAAGGCTAGCAGGTGGACTTCTTGGAGGTAGCCTATCTTTTTGCATTGTTTAAGATGGGTGAGCTCTGAGGTAAGGTCCCAAAGAAACATCATCTCAGGAGTGTTTCTTGCGGCTGACATGTCTTTTCTGAAATTATTAAGTTAATATAATAATAATCCCTGGGTATTAGCCTACCCTATTGAGCAGATTTCCTGCAGACTGATATAACGATGAACTTCCATGAATTAATGTTGTTTAGATGTATTAGCAATTTGAGAGAAATACTGATTTGATTCAAGTAATCACAAAGACAAAGTTTGAAGAGATGGTTTTAATTATTTGGCTAGAAAGATGTAGTAAAGTTACAATCAAGAATAGAATGTACCCACTTGTAATAATAGTAAGTAAAGGCTGCATAATAAGCAATGCAATGAGCCTTCATAATTACACTAAAAAGAGAAATAGGCTTGAGACAAATTTGTGTTCAAGGAAAAGGATTCAAGTTCCAGGATGAAGCCATGGTGTGCATGATGATAAGTCAAGGACATGTGAAACTGTTGCTTTGGATTTATAATGAGCATATGAGAATGAAACACTGCTTTGAACTCATATCAACATCTATTTGTAACATCTATTTTGTGTGACAGTTACATATGAGGTAATTTTCTAAAGAACTATTGTCTTAAGAAGGTATGAACAGGCTAGATAAAATAAATAAAGATGTTATGGTAGCTTGAGGAACTCTCATTCATCTATCCATCCATCTGTCCATCCATCCATCCATCCATCCATCCATCCATCGAAATAAACATTGTGTCTGATTATATGTGTTTATGTAGGCATTCATAAATACTTGTGGAGTTCATTGAGACAGACATTTGTGCCTGGCCAGAGTGTGAATGGATGAATGTATATGTATCTGTGCATATTTGCCTGTGTAAAAGATATTAATTCTTTTTCTTTTCTTCCTCTCTGGTTCACTAAGATTTATTCAGCATGGCCAGTGAAGGGTTCCTGGCTGCCTGGCCAGAGAAACATATGCTAGCAATAGACCAAAGTACTCTACACACACACACACACACACACACACACACACACACACACACTGGGACTTCAATTCTCTCAAGCTAGGTGTTACCTCTTCCTCTGAAGCCAGACAAGGTAGCCCAGCTAGTAGAACACATTCCAAGTACAGGCAACAGCTTTTGGGATAGCCCTCATCCCACTTGTTCAGGATCCATATGAAGACCAAGATGCACATCTGCTACTTATGTGCAGGGAGGCCTTGGTTCAGTCTGTGTATGCTCTTTGTTTGGTGGTTTAGACTCTGAGAGCCCAATGATTCATGTTAATTGACTCTGTTTTTCTTCCTGTGAAGTTCCTATCTCCCATCGGGGTCCACAATCCTTCCTCCTGTTCTTCCATAAGAGTCCTCAAGCCCCATCCACTGTTTGGTTGTGTGTAGGAAGCCGCTACCCGGCGGCGAGACCAGTCGCCATTACAAGATGGCGCTGACATCCGCTGCCCATCCCGATAAACAAGCTGTTGCGCATGTGCGGGAAGTGAGCGTGTGCCAAGTCACAGCCCATCCCGGGGCGTTTTGGCGGGTAACGAGTAAGCAGCCAATCAGAAATGAACAAGCCACTCCAAGGGTATATAAACAGTGCCTTTTCGGGCCCAGGGTCTTCCTCCTTTCATCGAAATAAAAGGTTTGCTGCAGAAGGATCCTGGTGTCCGCATGTGTTCTTGCTGGCGAGACAATTACACTCGGGTCACAACTGTGGGTGTCTGTATCTGTCTAAGCTAGCTGTTGTGTGGAGTCTCTCAGAAGCACAACATGCTCCTGTCGACAAGTAAAACAGAGGTTCATTAATAGTGTTAAGGATTCATGCTTGCCCATAGGATGAACCCTTACAGATAAGGTGCCCTAGTGATTCTTGGGCACCTCCCTTATCCTAGATATTTGGCTTGTCCTGGAGATGCCCTTTAACTCCTCATCAATCTTTTGATCTACTTATGACACTGTGTTCTACCTCAACTCATTCCACGCCAGATAGGCTCCAGGAAAATTTCTTTCTCTTCTCTTCTCTTCTCTTCTCTTCTCTTCTCTTCTCTTCTCTTCTCTTCTCTTCTCTTCTC
>NW_021621467.1:4998559-5003097 GCF_004785775.1 Grammomys surdaster
CCTCTCCTCTCCTCTCCTCTCCTCTCCTCTCCTCTCCCCTCCTCTCTTCTCTCTCTCTCTCTCTAGAAATTTTGAACCCTCAACAGCACCAATTTTCTCTATTTGTAATATCATAGATCACCTGTGTATTTTCTCATAGCAGTCTGCTCATTTTCTGCATTTCAATACCCTTGATTGAAATATCATCACCTGGAAACAAGATCCTCACTTTATTCATCTCTATAAATTCCTTAGTTCTTGATTGGTAGGTCTATCATTAAATAGTTAGCATTGTTTTTAACCTCCTGTAGCAGTAAATTACAATCTATCATTAAAGTGTCCTACAATTATATGAACATTTAAATTAACTATACCTGTATAAAAGTTGTAATTATAGTTCATTTTCATATTTTCATTAGCATGCCAAGTATTTTTCTAATGAATAATTACAAAAAGGTTTTTATATTATAATCCTCCCTATCAAGGGCAACAGGATTATCTCCTATTAATTAAAATATAGCTTTGACTAATACTTAAAATTAATGACAGACATATTGATATAATTAATATGCAACTATTTTCAATACTAAACTAGACATTTCTCTATGCCAAGAGTTTTGTTACATCAAGAATATGAAGAATGAAGCTGGCATGACTTACTTAGGTAATGGATTATATCTAGTCACCTACCCTCATTGTCAAGACAGATTTTGAGTGACGTTGCTGGAATTGCCTCTCCCAAGGTCATTACAGGTACAACTTAGATCTTTGAAGATCCTCTTATGCCAACATGAAAGGTCAGGTTTACCTGGCCTTGACACACATTAGGCAAATATTCTAGTTATTAACATCTGTACAAACAGAAAACAGAACAATTTCAGGAGATGGCTCCTCCCCAAGGCTTTCAGCATCTCTAGTTAATTCACACGTTTTAATTTAACCCCCAATGGATTGTATTTTTCCATGCATTAAACCACAGGAAAACCCCGAAAATACTGATTTAAAAGTAAATCTTTAAATATATAATGAAGCAAGAAAATTCATTTACTCTGTTTCACTAAAGGACAGTAGAATGCTTCACTATGGAAACTTTTAGTGCTTCAAAGAATCAAACATTTGATAAGCTCCTGCATTAGCTTTCTTCTCTCTTTGCTGTAACAAAAACAAAGATATCTAACAAAAGCAATGTAAAAGCAAAAGGGGATTAGAAGATTGGAGGTAAACTGAATGTGGAGAGGTAGATTCCTGGAGGTGGGAAGGCTTACGCAAAGTAGGAGAATGTATGAAGTCAGAGGAAAGTGGGAGGGTCAATCTCGTAAATCTAATAATCAACAAAATGTGGAAGGAAACCTTTTATCTCACAGACAAATACAGTAGTGTAAGTGGAGAAGCATGATCACATTATATAAAGTAAGTAAAGTGTACCAAACTATAATAAATGTTTAAACAGGACTGAAGTAAGGGAGAAGGGGGCAGAAGAGCATGTGAGTCAGAGCAAACGAAACCAATGATATTGAATAACACCTTATGGAAATCCACTGGTTAAAGACAATTGCAAAATATAATTAAAAAGAAAAAAGGAGGTTAACATATGTCTGTTATTCCCAAATCCCAACACTTGGTATCTACTTTGATTTTTGAGGACAGCCCGGTTTACATGACAAGTCCCAGGACAGCTAGATCTCCATAATGAGCCCTTATGTAAAATGATAAATGATTTTGATGGGGGTATCTTGCATGGGTGGACAACGTTAGAAGACATAGGATAGTAAAGAAAATTATAGTGCTGACATAGAATTCTTATAGTTGTTTACTAGTTGGAAAAGTCCCACAGACACCAAAAAGTAACCCAGGTTATTGCTATTTTTCTTAGCTGCTCACCACAATTAGGTGGTAAGACACATTGAGCACAAGACATACAGAAACAATCACAAACAGTTGGGAAACTGTTGTCTACCTGTTTGATAGTTTTATTACTCTGGAAGATGCTATGCAGAGTAAAACACTGAACTCTATATCCTACAAAACAGAAATTCCAAACAAGATAGAACCTGTAGTGTAATAGTGGCATGACTGTTATAAAGTAACCAACTGCTTTCAAATTGAATTAGAGGCTTGGTCTAGAGTAGGGATTTTATCTCTGGAATTACAAACCTGGTCAAAAGCCTACGAATGGGAAAATTGTAGTTCTCCATGGGGAAATGCTATTGGTATTTTTATAAATGATCAGGCTGACAAACTTCCATTTAAATATTTACCTTTACACACACAGACCAATGCTACTCTCAACTTTAACCATAGAATCTTTGTGATATATATATATATATATATATATATATATATATATATATATGTATATATTTGTTCTATTGTCTATATGAGGCATTTATGTGTATGCAACACAGTAATGTTTGTTGCCCACAAATGCCAGAAATAAAGTCTCAGGTGGTTGTGAAACACAATGTAAGTACTAGGAACCTATCTCTCTCACACACACACACATGCACACGTGCACACACACACATACAAACACCAAAAGTAGCAAGTGCTTTTAACTGCTTAGCTATCTCTCCAGGGGTACGTGTTGAGGGAATTCAGTGCAAGTAAAGAAAGAATGATAGAAATGATTATATTTTATTTTATACTTGCTTGGAATTTCTTGAAGAGACAAGACTGATCAAAAGTTTTGTTTCTTAGTTGATGGTAAACTATACCAAGATGACAGTCTGTTTTAATTATCAGTTGTGGTTGCATTTCATTTTTACTAAAGTTTGCAAAGGAGAAGGAGTTATAGCAGATATAATATGCATAATACAAAATAAAAATAAAGCTCTAAAGAAAAATTGCGGTTCTGATTTTCTCTGATGTCCATTTCCAATTCCACACATTCTCAAACACTGATAGGAGAGACATTTGGTCTTCTGTCTTCACTCTGCCATATCTTATCCCTTTGTCTTTATTTCACATAGTTGTGGCAGGTCTCTGTTGCCAGATTTCCTCCTCACTTGTTCTTTGTTCTCCCTGTTGTAACTAATAAATGACCTTTCTTTGTATCTTTCATTCAATTTATACAATTCTATTATTTATATGTGTCTTATAGATCATCTTAAACAAGCACTGATGCTACATTTTTGTATAATTTATATAATTTAATAATTTGGAGAAAGACATGCTTCTAGATAGTCATTATAAAATCCGTGGAGTACTTATCAATAGTCAACCTTCTAAAATTTTTTTCAGTTATTACTAATAACTTATCTTTCTTAGACTTTAAACAAACATGTAAACCAAATGAATATCCTTAATTACTAAGGGTTAAATAGCCAGAAGTGTTAGTATCTTAATGGGTGAAAATCAAATAACCCACACCAAACTGGCCCATGAAAAGAATAAAAAAAGGGAGAGAAAAAGCATGTAATATTCTCTACATTTTTCCTAAGTCTGATCCTCCCTACATGAGAAAAATGACATAAAAATTCCAGAAAACACAGGAAAATATAGCTAACAGAGAAAACAATGATAACTCTTCAGCTTGCTTAGTTGTCAAAAACCTTCACATGAAAGGAACATTATTAACCTTTGGCCTCCATGTCACATAGTGTTCAGCAATTTCAGTTGATAGGATACTGTGCTCATGATTTTTATCAATTGTGGTGGGTTTGTTCCTAGAAATGCTTCATGGTAACCATAAGCATGTGTTAGTATTAATTCAGTGATGAGGTTTAGAAACATTCTAATCTGGTCAGCTTGAAGGACCATAAACCTTAGGTTAATGTTTTTAGGTTTAAGAGTTATTTCTCATCTCTTGCTCATTACCATGATGTTCTTAGTATTTATTAGTGATCTTTGATGATTATAGTCCTTGGTGTATATAAAAATATTTTCCAAGACTGATAGTTAGGCTATCACTGTTTCTGTCTTTTGACTTGTGTTATGGTCAGAGTTACATTTTTTAAGCTTGTGAGTAAATTCTTTTTGTTAATCTTCACTACCTTGGCCAGAATTTGAGCCTGTATATCTATGATGAATACTACCCCAGTCTTTTTCTTGATCCATACACCTTGGAGGACCAACATCCCTTAAGCTTCTATTTCTACACATTAAACCACATCGTTGTCTTGACTTGCTGCTGAATTGATTAATTTGTCTTACATACCAAAATTAATCTCAGATTTTTTTCTAGTGATCTGGGAGAATGTGAACCAATAAAAAGTATCTTCAGTGTATGAAAAATAAAGGTTTTGGGAGAAATGGAAGTAAATATTTTCTGTAAAGGGACATTTATCAAACAGTAATAACTCTAAGGAGACTTCTATACTCATCATTAATGACTGTTGACAAACTGCACTCTATAGAAACTAATGTGCCTTCCTTGAACTAGGACAGTTAAAGAATTTATACTTATGCTGTTCATATTCTCCTGGTTGTAAAATATTCCAGGCTGTAAGTAAAGCTCCTATAGCCTGGGGTGTTCAGAATCCCATAGCCCAGACTACTTTCGAGAAACACAAAGTAATTATTTTCTACCATGTGAAGGAATGACTTTTGAAGTAAATGTT
>NW_021621467.1:5003197-5006136 GCF_004785775.1 Grammomys surdaster
TATATATATATATATATATATATATATATATATATAATACATATATATATATGTATTATATGTATTATAATATTTTAATTCTACAAAATATATTTCAGAGTTTCCCTCTATAAATGTGCCGATTAATTGACACAGAACACTTTAAATCACATTGACCATGGGCAGGATACAATTGACATTTTAAATAAAGGATATTTTTATTAATTTCATTACCTTATGTAGAAAATTGGATGCAGGCAGAAGAGATTGCAGGTCAAAGGTTTTGTGTCTGGATGAGTGTCCAGGTTTCTTTTACTGTAGCCTGCAGAGTACCTTCTTTCTTATGCCAAAGAGATTAGAACATAGGGGTGAAGGGACTAAGACACACAAGCTTACATCTCTGTGTTCAATGAAACGTGTAGAAGTTGTCCTTCTGTCACCCTGTCAGTTTTCTGATCAAGACCTTCTATCCCCTCATCTGCCTGGGTTGTCTATGTATCTCTACAGAATGTCCTGAGCAAACAACTCAGACAAATGCAACCCACTCCACCACTGGAAGCCTTGCCTGGCTTCAAAAGTTCAGACTCTGTGTCTTCCATTACTAGGAAGCCTCACTAGGGTCAACCTCATAGATTCCAAGAACTTTCAACTGAACTAGTTTTTATATTTTCTATATTGTTTTATATACTTTATGTGTAATCAAATTATTACTTATTACAGAAGTTTAAATGTGATACTAAATACTCAGATGAAATGTATCTGAAGATTTATATTGTAAAATAATAAAAGTCAGATGAATAAATATACATAGATTCCTCTCAGAAAGAAAATGAGCTATGAGTGAGCCGTGAATTAAACTGAATTCATGTATTTAAATGATAAGGGTTGCTGGGACTGGTTGAAGGGGAAACCTTATCTTGAGTGACATCTAGTGGAAGAATCTGGAATGATTTGTATGTTATATTTCTACTATAAAAAACTTCCATTTAAAATATATGTATACAATCAGCATAATTATGTTTTTTAAACAAGCAAGTAGCAAGTAAAGATGTCTTAAAACATCTTCAAGTGGAAACATAGGATGTAAAAGTTTAGAAATATGCTGTTATAACATATTAGTGCTGGAAAACAATACTGTTCTTTTAGCATCATTTTCTCTTATTGTTTACACTATAAAAACCTTCCATATACTTAAATTTGGAACAGTAGCATAAATTTCTCTAAACTTCTGTTTCTTTGCTAAGTTATGAAGTGAAATAATTTTGTCAGAGACATCTATTCCAACCGTATATTTTCTTGTGTTACAGCTTAATTGATGTACAAAATCCAATCTTTTGTTACCATTATCTTAGGAGAACACTAAAACAGTTCCCATTGCTAGTTGGCTATTATTTTTTATTAGTCCATAAGCTATGCCTAACATTGATAATATCTTATCCATTTATTTCTATATAGTTATTTGATCTCAAGACTATGTTGATCATGTCGTGTTCATAACACTTCCCTGCGCCTTTTTAACTTGTGATGTCTTTCTTGGTGGTTCATTATGCAATGTTTGACATTCAGTTTGCTAATATGTTTTCGTGTAAGCCTGTTCACCTCACCACTTTCCCATTCTTCGGCAACCAGCTCATGTTCCCACTTTGTGCCATAAGTTGTCTTTTCATTCTGCTCACCTCAGTTGCCTTTCTCCTTTAGTGTTCAGCGCTAAACCCAGGCATTCTTTCCAGAGTAGAACTTTCTACTCTGTAATTATTTCCCCAATAAACCCTTTGTTTCTGTCCTAACACTATTTACTCACTTGTCATACCACTTTCTTGCTGGTTTTGAAGTTATAACTGAGCGATGTCAATTACAATATCCTTGCTCATTCAGAGGAATGTCTTTTCCTGGGTCTCCCAGAGCCCTTTGACTGGATAGGCATTTACTCTGCTCCAACTGCTGGATTTTTTTATATTGAAAAATATTTTTCCATACAATTTATTCTGATCATGTTTTCTCCTTTCCAAACCTTATCCTGCCCACCTTCCCAGCCATCCGACTCCATGCCTTTTCTTTCTTTCTTTATTAGAAATGAACATGCAAACAGTATATTTTTGATTGGATATAAAGACAAACTGATGAGATGAGACCCATACTTTACACTGCTAAAGTAGCCAAGAACATGAGACTAGAGAGATAGCCCAGGGAAATAGGGGAAAATCAAATACTACTACTAATATGCCAAAGTAACATTAATAAAATGACTCCTAATGACATACTTCTTTCCTCACAGATCTATATCTTGCTCAGGCATCATCAGAGAAGCTTGCTCCTGTAGCAGATAAGAAGAAATACCTAGCTAGACCCATTGTCAGACACTAAGTAGAGAGTGAGAGAATTTATAACACTCAGCAATAAATGGGAGGTCTGCATCTAGTCCCTCCCCTCAGAGGACTCCGTAGTAGAGGAGAAAACAAGAGTATAAGAGCCAGAGGAGATGGACGCCTTCTAAACATACCAGGACCAAGACACATATGAACTCACAGTGACTGAAGCAGAGTGCACAGAGCATGCATGGGTCTGCATCAGTGGGGTTCTAGAACTTAAAGAAGACACATATACACATTCCCAAAACAGAAGATATTTCTAATTGATAGCCTCTTGCAAATAAAAATTTAGTTTAATTTAGAAACTAATTAGAAAATTTAGAAATTAACAAAACAATTTACAAAAATGTCTGCTACAAGGCTCTCTTAATGGGCAAACAAATTATTCTTACGTTAGGCCTCATGCTCAGATGGAAATGGTTAGCAGAAGCCAAACTCAACAGCATCCTTGAAGATTCCTTTTCTCATAATATCATGTCAGGACATTTCTTTCTTTCTTTCTTTCTTTCTTTCTTTCTTTCTTTCTTTCTTTCTTTCTTTCTTTCTTTCTCTCTCCCTCCCTCCCTCCCTCCCTCCCTCCCTCCCTCCCTC